>NW_024543413.1:0-159370 GCF_018167655.1 Microtus oregoni
CACCCAGCACCCTGAGTACTGAGCACCGAGCACCCCGAGTACTGAACACCCAGCATCCCGAGCACTGAGCACCCAGCACCCTGAGCACTGAGCACCCAGCACCCCAAGCACTGAGCACCCAGCAACCTGAGTACTGAGTACTGAGCACCCTGAGTACTGAGCACCCAGCACCCTGAGCACTGAGCACCCAGCACCCTGAGTACTGAGCACCGAGCACCCCGAGCACTGAGCACCCAGCACCCTGAGGACTGAGCACCCAGGACCAAGACTACTGAGCACCAAGCATCCTGAGCACTGAGCACAGAGCACCCTGAGCACTGAGCACCCAGCACCCTGAGTACTGAGCACCCAGCACCCTGAGTAATGAGCACCCAGCACCCTGAGCACTGAGCACAAAGCACGCTGAGTACTGAGCACTGAGCACCCTGAGTACTGAGCACCAAGGACCCTGAGCACTGAGCACCCAGCACGCTGAGTACTGAGCGCTGTGCACCCTGAGTACTGAGCACCGAGCACCCTGAGTACTGAGCACCCAGCACCCTGAGCACTGAGCAGCCAGCACCCTGAGCACTGAGCACCCAGCACCCTGAGTACTGAGCACCCAGCACCCTGAGTACTGAGCACCAAGCACCCTGAGTACTGAACACCCAGCACCCTGAGCACTGAGCACTGAGCACCCAGCACCCTGAGCACTGAGCGCTGTGCACCCTGAGTACTGAGCACCGAGCACCCTGAGTACTGAGCACCCAGCACCCCTAGTACTGAGCACCCAGCACCCTGAGCACTGAGCGCCCAGCACCCTGAGTACTGAGCACCCAGCACCCTGAGTACTGAGCACCCACCACCCCGAGCACTGAGCACCCTGAGTACTGAGCACTAACCACCCAGAGCGCTGAGCACCCAGCACCCCAAGCACGGAGCACCCAGGACCCCAAGCACTGAGTACTGAGCACCCAGCACCCTGAGTACTGAGCACCGAGCTCCCCGAGCACTGAGCACCCTGAGTACTGAGCACCCAGCACCCCGATCACAGAGCACCCAGCACCCTCAGCACTGAGCACCCAGCACCCCGAGCACTGAGCACACAGCACCCTGAGTACTGAGCACCCTGAGGACTGAGCACCGATCACCCTGAGCACTGAGCACCCAGCACCCTGAGCACTGAACACCCAGCACCCTGAGTATTGAGCACCCAGCACCCTGAGTACTGAGCACCCAGCACCCTGAGCACTGAGCACCCAGCACCCTGAGTACTGAGCATTCAGCACCCTGATCACAGAGCACCCAGCACCCTCAGCACTGAGCACCCAGCACCCCGAGCACTGAGCACCCAGCACCCTGAGTACTGAGCACCCTGAGTACTGAGCACCCAGCACCCTGAGTACTGAGCACCGAGAACCCTGAGCACTGAGCACCCAGCACCCTGAGTACTGAGCACCCAGCACCAAGAGTACTGAGCACCGAGCATCCTGAGCACTGAGCACCGAGCACCCCGAGCACTGAGCACCCAGCACCCTGAGTACTGAGCACCCAGCACCAAGAGTACTGAGCACCGAGCACCCCGAGCACTGAGCACCCAGCACCCTGAGTACTGAGCACCCAGCACCGTGAGTACTGAGCACCCAGCACCCTGAGTACTGAGCACCCAGCACCCTGAGCACTGAGCACAAAGCACGCTGAGTACTGAGCAATGAGCACCCTGAGTACTGAGCACCAAGGACCCTGAGCACTGAGCAGCCAGCACCCTGAGCACTGAGCACCCAGCACCCTGAGTACTGAGCACCCAGCACCCTGAGTACTGAGCACCCAGCACCCTGAGTACTGAGCACCCAGCACCCTGAGTACTGAGCACCCAGCACCCTGAGTACTGAGCACCGAGCACCCCGAGTACTGAGCACCCAGCACCCCGAGCACTGAGCGCCCAGCACCCTGAGCACTGAGCACCGAGCACCCCAAGCACTGAGCACCCAGCACCCTGAGCACTGAGCACCCTGAGGACTGAGCACCCAGCATCCTGAGTACTGAGCACCGAGCACCCCGAGCACTGAGCACCCAGCACCCTGAGCACTGAGCACCCTGAGGACTGAGCACCCAGCACCCTGAGTACTGAGCACCCAGCATCCTGAGTACTGAGCACCGATCACCCTGAGCACAGAGCACCCAGCAACCCGAGCACTGAGCACCCAGCACCCTGAGTACTGAGCACCCTGAGTACTGAGCACCCAGCACCCCGAGAACTGAGCACCCAGCTCCCTGAGTACTGAGCACCTTGAGTACTGAGCACCCAGCACCCTGAGTACTGAGCACCCTGAGTACTGAGCACCCAGCACCCTGAGCACTGAGCACCCAGCACCCTGAGTACTGAGCAACCAGCACCCTGAGCACTGAGCACCCAGCACCCTGAGTACTCAGCACCCAGCACCCTGAGTACTTAGCACCCAGCACCCTGAGCACTGAGCACCCAGCACCCTGAGTACTGAGCACCGAGCACCGTGAGTACTGAGCACCCAGCACCCTGAGTACTGAGCAACCAGCACCCTGAGTACTGAGCACCGAGCACCCAGAGTACTGAGCACCCAGCACCCTGAGCACTGAGCACCCAGTACCCTGAGTACTGAGCACCCAGCACCCTGAGTACTGAGCACCCAGCACCCCGAGCACTGAGCACCCTGAGTACTGAGCACTAAGCACCCAGAGCGCTGAGCACCCAGCACCCCAAGCACGGAGGACCCAGGAAACCGAGCACTGAGTACTGAGCACCCAGCACCCTGAGTACTGAGCACCGAGCTCCCCGAGCACTGAGCACCCTGAGTACTGAGCACCCAGCACCCTGATCACAGAGCACCCAGCACCCTCAGCACTGAGCACCCAGCACCCCGAGCACTGAGCACCCAGCACCCTGAGTACGGAGCACCCTGAGGACTGAGCACCGATCACCCTGAGCACTGAGCACCCAGCACCCTGAGTACTGAGCACCCAGCACCCTGAGTACTGAGCACCGAGCACTCCGAGCACTGAGCACCCAGCACACTGAGCACTGAGCACCCAGCACCCTGAGTACTGAGCACCCAGCACCCTGAGTACTGAGCACCCAGCACCCTGAGCAATGAGCACCCAGCACCCTGAGTACTGAGCACCCAGCACCCTGATCACAGAGCACCCAGCACCCTCAGCACTGAGCACCCAGCACCCCGAGCACTGAGCACACAGCACCCTGAGTACTGAGCACCCTGAGTACTGAGAACCCAGCACCCTGAGCACTGAGCACCCAGCACCCTGAGTACTGAGCACCGAGCACACTGAGCACTGAGCACCCAGCACCCTGAGTACTGAGCACCCAGCACCAAGAGTACTGAGCACCGAGCATCCTGAGCACTGAGCACCGAGCACCCCGAGCGCTGAGCACCCAGCACCCTGAGTACTGAGCACCCAGCACCCTGAGCACTGAGCACCCAGCACCCTGAGTACTGAGCTCCCAGCACCCTGAGTACTTAGCACCCAGCACCCTGAGCACTGAGCACCCAGCACCCTGAGTACTGAGCACCGAGCACCCTGAGTACTGAGCACCCAGCACCCTGAGTACTGAGCACCCAGCACCCTGAGTACTGAGCACCGAGCACCCCGAGTACTGACCACCCAGCACCCTGAGCACTGAGCACCCAGCACCCTGAGTACTGAGCACCCAGCACCCTGAGTACTGAGCACCAAGCACCCTGAGTACTGAACACCCAGCACCCTGAGCACTGAGCACTGAGCACCCAGCACCCTGAGCACTGAGCGCTGTGCACCCTGAGTACTGAGCACCGAGCACCCTGAGTACTGAGCACCCAGCACCCCTAGTACTGAGCACCCAGCACCCTGAGCACTGAGCGCCCAGCACCCTGAGTACTGAGCACCCAGCACCCTGAGTACTGAGCACCCACCACCCCGAGCACTGAGCACCCTGAGTACTGAGCACTAACCACCCAGAGCGCTGAGCACCCAGCACCCCAAGCACGGAGCACCCAGGACCCCAAGCACTGAGTACTGAGCACCCAGCACCCTGAGTACTGAGCACCGAGCTCCCCGAGCACTGAGCACCCTGAGGACTGAGCACCCAGCACCCTGAGTACTGAGCACCCAGCATCCTGAGTACTGAGCACCGATCACCCTGAGCACAGAGCACCCAGCAACCCGAGCACTGAGCACCCAGCACCCTGAGTACTGAGCACCCTGAGTACTGAGCACCCAGCACCCCGAGAACTGAGCACCCAGCTCCCTGAGTACTGAGCACCTTGAGTACTGAGCACCCAGCACCCTGAGTACTGAGCACCCTGAGTACTGAGCACCCAGCACCCTGAGCACTGAGCACCCAGCACCCTGAGTACTGAGCAACCAGCACCCTGAGCACTGAGCACCCAGCACCCTGAGTACTCAGCACCCAGCACCCTGAGTACTTAGCACCCAGCACCCTGAGCACTGAGCACCCAGCACCCTGAGTACTGAGCACCGAGCACCGTGAGTACTGAGCACCCAGCACCCTGAGTACTGAGCAACCAGCACCCTGAGTACTGAGCACCGAGCACCCAGAGTACTGAGCACCCAGCACCCTGAGCACTGAGCACCCAGTACCCTGAGTACTGAGCACCCAGCACCCTGAGTACTGAGCACCCAGCACCCCGAGCACTGAGCACCCTGAGTACTGAGCACTAAGCACCCAGAGCGCTGAGCACCCAGCACCCCAAGCACGGAGGACCCAGGAAACCGAGCACTGAGTACTGAGCACCCAGCACCCTGAGTACTGAGCACCGAGCTCCCCGAGCACTGAGCACCCTGAGTACTGAGCACCCAGCACCCTGATCACAGAGCACCCAGCACCCTCAGCACTGAGCACCCAGCACCCCGAGCACTGAGCACCCAGCACCCTGAGTACGGAGCACCCTGAGGACTGAGCACCGATCACCCTGAGCACTGAGCACCCAGCACCCTGAGTACTGAGCACCCAGCACCCTGAGTACTGAGCACCGAGCACTCCGAGCACTGAGCACCCAGCACACTGAGCACTGAGCACCCAGCACCCTGAGTACTGAGCACCCAGCACCCTGAGTACTGAGCACCCAGCACCCTGAGCAATGAGCACCCAGCACCCTGAGTACTGAGCACCCAGCACCCTGATCACAGAGCACCCAGCACCCTCAGCACTGAGCACCCAGCACCCCGAGCACTGAGCACACAGCACCCTGAGTACTGAGCACCCTGAGTACTGAGAACCCAGCACCCTGAGCACTGAGCACCCAGCACCCTGAGTACTGAGCACCGAGCACACTGAGCACTGAGCACCCAGCACCCTGAGTACTGAGCACCCAGCACCAAGAGTACTGAGCACCGAGCATCCTGAGCACTGAGCACCGAGCACCCCGAGCGCTGAGCACCCAGCACCCTGAGTACTGAGCACCCAGCACCCTGAGCACTGAGCACCCAGCACCCTGAGTACTGAGCTCCCAGCACCCTGAGTACTTAGCACCCAGCACCCTGAGCACTGAGCACCCAGCACCCTGAGTACTGAGCACCGAGCACCCTGAGTACTGAGCACCCAGCACCCTGAGTACTGAGCACCCAGCACCCTGAGTACTGAGCACCGAGCACCCCGAGTACTGACCACCCAGCACCCTGAGCACTGAGCACCCAGCACCCTGAGTACTGAGCACCCAGCACCCTGAGTACTGAGCACCAAGCACCCTGAGTACTGAACACCCAGCACCCTGAGCACTGAGCACTGAGCACCCAGCACCCTGAGCACTGAGCGCTGTGCACCCTGAGTACTGAGCACCGAGCACCCTGAGTACTGAGCACCCAGCACCCCTAGTACTGAGCACCCAGCACCCTGAGCACTGAGCGCCCAGCACCCTGAGTACTGAGCACCCAGCACCCTGAGTACTGAGCACCCACCACCCCGAGCACTGAGCACCCTGAGTACTGAGCACTAACCACCCAGAGCGCTGAGCACCCAGCACCCCAAGCACGGAGCACCCAGGACCCCAAGCACTGAGTACTGAGCACCCAGCACCCTGAGTACTGAGCACCGAGCTCCCCGAGCACTGAGCACCCTGAGTACTGAGCACCCAGCACCCCGATCACAGAGCACCCAGCACCCTCAGCACTGAGCACCCAGCACCCCGAGCACTGAGCACACAGCACCCTGAGTACTGAGCACCCTGAGGACTGAGCACCGATCACCCTGAGCACTGAGCACCCAGCACCCTGAGCACTGAACACCCAGCACCCTGAGTATTGAGCACCCAGCACCCTGAGTACTGAGCACCCAGCACCCTGAGCACTGAGCACCCAGCACCCTGAGTACTGAGCATTCAGCACCCTGATCACAGAGCACCCAGCACCCTCAGCACTGAGCACCCAGCACCCCGAGCACTGAGCACCCAGCACCCTGAGTACTGAGCACCCTGAGTACTGAGCACCCAGCACCCTGAGTACTGAGCACCGAGCACCCTGAGCACTGAGCACCCAGCACCCTGAGTACTGAGCACCCAGCACCAAGAGTACTGAGCACCGAGCATCCTGAGCACTGAGCACCGAGCACCCCGAGCACTGAGCACCCAGCACCCTGAGTACTGAGCACCCAGCACCAAGAGTACTGAGCACCGAGCACCCCGAGCACTGAGCACCCAGCACCCTGAGTACTGAGCACCCAGCACCGTGAGTACTGAGCACCCAGCACCCTGAGTACTGAGCACCCAGCACCCTGAGCACTGAGCACAAAGCACGCTGAGTACTGAGCAATGAGCACCCTGAGTACTGAGCACCAAGGACCCTGAGCACTGAGCAGCCAGCACCCTGAGCACTGAGCACCCAGCACCCTGAGTACTGAGCACCCAGCACCCTGAGTACTGAGCACCCAGCACCCTGAGTACTGAGCACCCAGCACCCTGAGTACTGAGCACCCAGCACCCCGAGTACTGAGCACCCAGCACCCTGAGCACTGAGCGCCCAGCACCCTGAGCACTGAGCACCGAGCACCCCAAGCACTGAGCACCCAGCACCCTGAGCACTGAGCACCCTGAGGACTGAGCACCCAGCATCCTGAGTACTGAGCACCGAGCACCCCGAGCACTGAGCACCCAGCACCCTGAGCACTGAGCACCCTGAGGACTGAGCACCCAGCACCCTGAGTACTGAGCACCCAGCATCCTGAGTACTGAGCACCGATCACCCTGAGCACAGAGCACCCAGCAACCCGAGCACTGAGCACCCAGCACCCTGAGTACTGAGCACCCTGAGTACTGAGCACCCAGCACCCCGAGAACTGAGCACCCAGCTCCCTGAGTACTGAGCACCTTGAGTACTGAGCACCCAGCACCCTGAGTACTGAGCACCCTGAGTACTGAGCACCCAGCACCCTGAGCACTGAGCACCCAGCACCCTGAGTACTGAGCAACCAGCACCCTGAGCACTGAGCACCCAGCACCCTGAGTACTCAGCACCCAGCACCCTGAGTACTTAGCACCCAGCACCCTGAGCACTGAGCACCCAGCACCCTGAGTACTGAGCACCGAGCACCGTGAGTACTGAGCACCCAGCACCCTGAGTACTGAGCAACCAGCACCCTGAGTACTGAGCACCGAGCACCCAGAGTACTGAGCACCCAGCACCCTGAGCACTGAGCACCCAGTACCCTGAGTACTGAGCACCCAGCACCCTGAGTACTGAGCACCCAGCACCCCGAGCACTGAGCACCCTGAGTACTGAGCACTAAGCACCCAGAGCGCTGAGCACCCAGCACCCCAAGCACGGAGGACCCAGGAAACCGAGCACTGAGTACTGAGCACCCAGCACCCTGAGTACTGAGCACCGAGCTCCCCGAGCACTGAGCACCCTGAGTACTGAGCACCCAGCACCCTGATCACAGAGCACCCAGCACCCTCAGCACTGAGCACCCAGCACCCCGAGCACTGAGCACCCAGCACCCTGAGTACGGAGCACCCTGAGGACTGAGCACCGATCACCCTGAGCACTGAGCACCCAGCACCCTGAGTACTGAGCACCCAGCACCCTGAGTACTGAGCACCGAGCACTCCGAGCACTGAGCACCCAGCACACTGAGCACTGAGCACCCAGCACCCTGAGTACTGAGCACCCAGCACCCTGAGTACTGAGCACCCAGCACCCTGAGCAATGAGCACCCAGCACCCTGAGTACTGAGCACCCAGCACCCTGATCACAGAGCACCCAGCACCCTCAGCACTGAGCACCCAGCACCCCGAGCACTGAGCACACAGCACCCTGAGTACTGAGCACCCTGAGTACTGAGAACCCAGCACCCTGAGCACTGAGCACCCAGCACCCTGAGTACTGAGCACCGAGCACACTGAGCACTGAGCACCCAGCACCCTGAGTACTGAGCACCCAGCACCAAGAGTACTGAGCACCGAGCATCCTGAGCACTGAGCACCGAGCACCCCGAGCGCTGAGCACCCAGCACCCTGAGTACTGAGCACCCAGCACCCTGAGCACTGAGCACCCAGCACCCTGAGTACTGAGCTCCCAGCACCCTGAGTACTTAGCACCCAGCACCCTGAGCACTGAGCACCCAGCACCCTGAGTACTGAGCACCGAGCACCCTGAGTACTGAGCACCCAGCACACTGAGTACTGAGCACCCAGCACCCTGAGTACTGAGCACCGAGCTCCCCGAGCACTGAGCACCCTGAGTACTGAGCACCCAGCACACCGATCACAGAGCACCCAGCACCCTCAGCACTGAGCACCCAGCACCACGAGCACTGAGCACCCAGCACCCTGAGTACTGAGCACCCTGAGGACTGAGCACCGATCACCCTGAGCACTGAGCACCCAGCACCCTGAGTACTGAGCACCCAGCACACTGAGTACTGAGCACCGAGCACTCCGAGCACTGAGCACCCAGCACCCTGAGCACTGAGCACCCAGCACCCTGAGTACTGAACACCCAGCACCCTGAGTACTGAGCACCCAGCACCCTGAGCACTGAGCACCCAGCACCCTGAGTACTGAGCACCCAGCACCCTGAGTACTGAGCACCCAGCACCCTGAGTACTGAGCACCGAGCACCCCGAGTACTGAACACCCAGCATCCCGAGCACTGAGCACCCAGCACCCTGAGCACTGAGCACCCAGCACCCCAAGCACTGAGCACCCAGCACCCTGAGTACTGAGTACTGAGCACCCTGAGTACTGAGCACCCAGCACCCTGAGCACTGAGCACCCAGCACCCTGAGTACTGAGCACCGAGCACCCCGAGCACTGAGCACCCAGCACCCTGAGGACTGAGCACCCAGGACCAAGACTACTGAGCACCAAGCATCCTGAGCACTGAGCACAGAGCACCCTGAGCACTGAGCACCCAGCACCCTGAGTACTGAGCACCCAGCACCCTGAGTAATGAGCACCCAGCACCCTGAGCACTGAGCACAAAGCACGCTGAGTACTGAGCACTGAGCACCCTGAGTACTGAGCACCAAGGACCCTGAGCACTGAGCACCCAGCACGCTGAGTACTGAGCGCTGTGCACCCTGAGTACTGAGCACCGAGCACCCTGAGTACTGAGCACCCAGCACCCTGAGCACTGAGCAGCCAGCACCCTGAGCACTGAGCACCCAGCACCCTGAGTACTGAGCACCCAGCACCAAGAGTACTGAGCACCGAACACCCCGAGCACTGAGCACCCAGCACCCTGAGTAATGAGCACCCAGCACCCTGAGCACTGAGCACAAAGCACGCTGAGTACTGAGCACTGAGCACCCTGAGTACTGAGCACCAAGGACCCTGAGCACTGAGCACCCAGCACGCTGAGTACTGAGCGCTGTGCACCCTGAGTACTGAGCACCGAGCACCCTGAGTACTGAGCACCCAGCACCCTGAGCACTGAGCACCCAGCACACCGAGTACTGAGCACCCAGCACCCTGAGTACTGAGCACCGAGCACCCCGAGAACTGAGCACCCAGCACCCTGAGTACTGAGCACCCAGCACCCTGAGTACTGAGCACCCAGCACCATGAGCACTGAGCACCCAGCACCCCGAGCACTGAGCACCCAGCACCCCGAGAATGAGCACCCAGCAGCCTGAGTACTGAGAACAGAGCACCCAGAGTACTGAGCACAAAGCACGCTGAGCACTGAGCACCCAGCACCCCGAGAATGAGCACCCAGCAGCCTGAGTACTGAGAACAGAGCACCCAGAGTACTGAGCACCCAGCACCCTGAGTACTGAGCACCCAGCACCTCGTGCACTGAGCACCCTGAGTACTGAGCACCCAGCACCCTGAGTACTGAGCGCTAAGCACCCAGAGCGCTGAGCACCCAGCACCCCAAGCACGGAGCACCCAGGACCCTGAGCACTGAGTACTGAGCACCCAGCACCCTGAGTACTGAGCACCGAGCTCCCCGAGCACTGAGCACCCTGAGTACTGAGCACCCAGCACCCCGATGACAGAGCACCCAGCACCCTCAGCACTGAGCACGCAGCACCCCGAGCACTGAGCACCGAGCACCCCGAGCACTGAGCACCCAGCACCCTGAGTACTGAGCACCCAGCACCCTGAGCACTGAGCACCCAGCACCCTTAGCACTGAGCACCCAGCACCCTGAGCACTGAGCACCCAGCACCCTGAGTACTGAGCACCCAACGTACTGAGCACCGAGCACCCCTAGCACTGAGCACCCAGCACCCCGAGCACTTAGCACTGAGCACCCTGAGTACTGAGCACTGAGCACCCTTAGTACTGAGCACCGAGCACCCCGAGCACTGAGCAGCCAGCACCTTGAGTACTGAGCACCGAGCACCCCGAGCACTGAGCACCCAGCACCCTGAGTCCTGAGCATCCAGCACCCTGAGCACTGAGCACCCAGCACCCCAAGCACTGAGCACCCAGCACCCTGAGTACTGAGCACCCAGCACCCTGAGTACTGAGCACCCAGTACCCCGAGCACTGAGCACCCAGCACCCTGAGCACTGAGAACCCAGCACCCTGAGTACTGAGCACCCAGCACCCCGAGCACTGAGCACCCAGCACCCTGAGTACTGAGCACTCAGCAGCCTGAGTACTGAGCACCGAGCACCCCGAGCACTGAGCACCCAGCACCCTGAGCACTGAGCACACTGAGGACTGAGCACCCAGCACCCTGAGTACTGAGCACCCAGCACCCTGAGTACTGAGCACCCAGCATACTGAGTACTGAGCACCGATCACCCTGAGCACTGAGCACCCAGCTCCCTGAGCACTGAGCACCCAGCACCCTGAGTACTGAGCACCCTGAGTATTGAGCACCCAGCACCCCGAGCACTGAGCGCCCAGCACCCCGAGTACTGAGCACCCTGAGCACTGAGCACCCAGCACCCTGAGTACTGAGCACCCAGCACACTGAGCACTGAGCACCCAGCACCCTGAGTACTGAGCACCCAGCACCCTGAGCACTGAGCACCCAGCACCCTGAGTACTGTGCACCCAGCACCCTGAGTACTTAGCACCGAGCATCCTGAGTACTGAGCACCCAGCACCCTGAGTACTGAGCACCCAGCACCCTGAGTACTGAGCACCGAGCACCCCGAGTACTGAGCACCCTGAGCACTGAGAACCCAGCACCCTGAGCACTGAGCACCCAGCACCCCAAGCACTGAGCACCCAGCACCCTGAGCACTGAGCACTCAGCACCCTGAGCACTGAGCACCCAGCACCCTGAGCACTGAGCACCCAGCACACTGAGTACTGAGCACCCAGCACCCTGAGCACTGAGCACCCAGCACCCTGAGTACTTAGCACCCAGCACACTGAGCACTGAGCACCCAGAACCCTGAGTACTGAGCACCGACCACCCTGAGTACTGAGCACCCAGCACCCTGAGTACTGAGCACCCAGCACCCTGAGTACTGAGCACCGAGCATCCGGAGTACTGAGCACCCTGCACCCCGAGCACTGAGCACCCAGCACCCTGAGCACTGAGCACCCTGAGTACTGAGCACCCAGCACCCTGAGCACTGAGCACCCAGCACCCTGAGTACTGAGCACCGAGCACCCCGAGGACTGAGCACCCAGCACCCTGAGTACTGAGTACCCAGCACGAAGAGTACTGAGCACCGAGCATCCTGAGCACTGAGCACCGAGCACCCCGAGCACTGAGCATCCAGCACCCTGAGTACTGAGCACCCAGCACCAAGAGTACTGAGCACCGAGCACCCCGAGTACTGAGCACCCAGCACCCTGAGTAATGAGCACCCAGCACCCTGAGCACTGAGCACAAAGCACGCTGAATACTGAGCACTGAGCACCCTGAGTACTGAGCACCAAGGACCCTGAGCACTGAGCACCCAGCACGCTGAGTACTGAGCGCTGAGCACCCTGAGTACTGAGCACCGAGCACCCTGAGTACTGAGCACCCAGCACCCTGAGCACTGAGCAGCCAGCATCCTGAGCACTGAGCACCCAGCACCCCGAGCACTGAGCACCCAGCACCCTGAGCACTGAGCACCCAGCACCCCGAGGACTGAGCACCCAGCACCCTGAGTACTGAGCACCGAGCACCCGGAGCACAGAGCACCCAGCACCCTGAGTACTGAGCACCCAGCACCCTGAGTACTGAGCACCCAGCACCCCAAGCACTGAGCACCCAGCACCCCGAGCACTGAGCACCCAGCTCCCCGAGCATGAGCACCCAGCAGCCTGAGTACTGAGAACAGAGCACCCTGAGTTCTGAGCACCCAGCACGCTGAGCACTGAGCACCCAGCACCCCGAGTACTGAGCAAACAGCACCCCGAGCACTGAGCACCCAGCACCAAGAGAATTAGCACCCAGCACCCTGAGTACTGAGCACCCAGCACCCTGAGTACTGAGCACCCAGCACCCCGTGCACTGAGCACCCTGAGTACTGAGCACCCAGCACCCTGAGTACTGAGCACCCTGAGGACTGAGCACCGATAACCCTGAGCACTGAGCACCCAGCACCCTGAGTACTGAGCACCCAGCACCCTGAGTACTGAGCACCGAGCACCCCGAGCACTGAGCACCCAGCACCCTGAGTACTGAGCACCCAGCACCCTGAGCACTGAGCACCCAGCACCCTGAGCACTGAGCACCCATCACCCTGAGCACTGAGCACCCAGCACCCTGAGTACTGAGCACCCAACGTACTGAGCACCGAGCACCCCTAGCACTGAGCACCTAGCACCCTGAGTACTGAGCACCCAGCACCCGGAGCACTGAGCACCCAGCACACCGAGCACTGAGCACTGAGCACCCTGAATACTGAGCACTGAGCACCCTTAGTACTGAGCACCGAGCACCCTGAGTACTGAGCACCCAGCACCCTGAGCACTGAGCACGGAGCATCCCGAGGACTGAGCACCCAGCACCGTGAGCACTGAGCAGCCAGCACCTTGAGTACAGAGCACCGAGCACCCCGAGCACTGAGCACCCAGCACCCTGAGTCCTGAGCACCCAGCACCCTGAGCACTGCGCACCCAGCACCCCGAGCACTGAGCACCCAGCACCCTGAGTACTGAGCACCCAGCACCCTGAGTACTGAGCACCCAGTACCCCGAGCACTGAGCACCCAGCACCCTGAGCACTGAGCACCCAGCACCGTGAGTACTGAACACCCAGCACCGCGAGCACTGAGCACCCAGCACCCTGAGTACTGAGCACTCAGCACCCTGAGTACTGAGCACCGAGCACCCCGAGCACTGAGCACCCAGCACCCTGAGCACTGAGCACCCTGAGGACTGAGCACCCAGCACCCTGTGTACTGAGCACCCAGCACCCTGAGTACTGAGCACCCAGCATCCTGAGTACTGAGCAACGATCACCCTGAGCACTGAGCACCCAGCACCCTGAGCACTGAGCAGCCAGCACCCTGAGTACTGAGCACCCTGAGTACTGAGCACCCAGCACCCCGAGCACTGAGCACCCAGCACCCCGAGTACTGAGCACCCTGAGCACTGAGCACCCAGCAACCAGAGCACTGAGCACTCTGAGGTCTGAGCACCCAGCACCCTGAGTACTGAGCACCCAGTATCCTGAGTACTGAGCACCGATCACCCTGAGCACTGAGCACCCAGCAACCCGAGCACTGAGCACCCAGCACCCTGAGTACTGAGCACCCTGAGTACTGTGCACCCAGCACCCCGAGCACTGAGCACCCAGCACCCTGAGTACTGAGCACCCTGAGTACTGAGCACCCAGCACCCTGAGCACTGAGCACCCAGCACCCTGAGTACTGAGCACCCAGCACCCTGAGCACTGAGCACCCAGGACCCTGAGTACTGAGCTCCCAGCACCCTGAGTACTTAGCACCCAGCACCCTGAGCACTGAGCACCCAGCACCCTGAGTACTGAGCACCGAGCACCCTGAGTACTGAGCACCCAGCACCCTGAGTACTGAGCACCCAGCACCCTGAGTACTGAGCACCGAGCACCCCGAGTACTGACCACCCAGCACCCTGAGCACTGAGCACCCAGCACCCTGAGTACTGAGCACCCAGCACCCTGAGTACTGAGCACCCAGCACCCAGAGCACTGAGCACCCTGAGTTCTGAGCACTAAGCACCCAGAGCGCTGAGCACCCAGCACCCCAAGCACGGAGCACCCAGGACCCCGAGCACTGAGTACTGAGCACCCAGCACCCTGAGTACTGAGCACCGAGCTCCCCGAGCACTGAGCACCCTGAGTACTGAGCACCCAGCACCCCGATCACAGAGCACCCAGCACCCTCAGCACTGAGCACCCAGCACCACGAGCACTGAGCACCCAGCACCCTGAGTACTGAGCACCCTGAGGACTGAGCACCGATCACCCTGAGCACTGAGCACCCAGCACCCTGAGTACTCAGCACCCAGCACCCTGAGTACTGAGCACCGAGCACTCCGAGCACTGAGCACCCAGCACCCTGAGCACTGAGCACCCAGCACCCTGAGTACTGAGCACCCAGCACCCTGAGTACTGAGCACCCAGCACCCTGAGCACTGAGCACCCAGCACCCTGAGTACTGAGCACCCAGCACCCTGAGTACTGAGCACCGAGCACCCCGAGTACTGAACACCCAGCACCCCGAGAACTGAGCACCCAGCACCCTGAGCACTGAGCACCCAGCACCCCAAGCACTGAGCACCCAGCACCCTGAGTACTGAGTACTGAGCACCCTGAGTACTGAGCACCCAGCACCCTGAGCACTGAGCACCCAGCACCCTGAGTACTGAGCACCGAGCACCCCGAGCACTGAGCACCCAGCACCCTGAGTACTGAGCTCCCAGGACCAAGACTACTGAGCACCAAGCATCCTGAGCACTGAGCACAGAGCACCCTGAGCACTGAGCACCCAGCACCCTGAGTACTGAGCACCCAGCACCAAGAGTACTGAGCACCGAGCACCCCGAGCAGTGAGCACCCAGCACCCTGAGTAATGAGCACCCAGCACCCTGAGCACTGAGCACAAAGCACGCTGAGTACTGAGCACTGAGCACCCTGAGTACTGAGCACCAAGGACCCTGAGCACTGAGCACCCAGCACGCTGAGTACTGAGCGCTGTGCACCCTGAGTACTGAGCACTGAGCACCCTGAGTACTGAGCACCCAGCACCCTGAGCACTGAGCAGCCAGCACCCTGAGCACTGAGCACCCAGCACAACGAGCACTGAGCACCCAGCACCCTGAGCACTGAGCACCCAGCACCCCGAGTACTGAGCACCCAGCACCCTGAGTACTGAGCACCGAGCACCCCGAGAACTGAGCACCCAGCACCCTGAGTACTGAGCACCCAGCACCCTGAGTACTGAGCACCCAGCACCCCGAGCACTGAGCAACCAGCACCCCGAGCACTGAGCACCCAGCACCCCGAGAATGAGCACCCAGCAGCCTGAGTACTGAGAACAGAGCACCCAGAGTACTGAGCACCCAGCACGCTGAGCACTGAGCACAAAGCACCCCGAGAATTAGCACCCAGCACCCTGAGTACTGAGCACCCAGCACCCTGAGTACTGAGCACCCAGCACCTCGTGCACTGAGCACCCTGAGTACTGAGCACCCAGCACCCTGAGTACTGAGCGCTAAGCACCCAGAGCGCTGAGCACCCAGCACCCCAAGCACGGAGCACCCAGGACCCTGAGCACTGAGTACTGAGCAACCAGCACCCTGAGTACTGAGCACCGAGCTCCCCGAGCACTGAGCACCCTGAGTACTGAGCAAACAGCACCCCGATGACAGAGCACCCAGCACCCTCAGCACTGTGCACGCAGCATCCCGAGCACTGAGCACCCAGCACCCTGAGTACTGAGCACCCTGAGGATTGAGCACCGATAACCCTGAGCACTGAGCACCCAGCACCCTGAGTACTGAGCACCCAGCACCCTGAGTACTGAGCACCGAGCACCCCGAGCACTGAGCACCCAGCACCCTGAGTACTGAGCACCCAGCACCCTGAGCACTGAGCACCCAGCACCCTTAGCACTGAGCACCCAGCACCCTGAGCACTGAGCACCCAGCACCCTGAGTACTGAGCACCCAACGTACTGAGCACCGAGCACCCCTAGCACTGAGCACCCAGCACCCTGAGTACTGAGCACTCAGCAGCCTGAGTACTGAGCACCGAGCACCCCGAGCACTGAGCACCCAGCACCCTGAGCACTGAGCACACTGCGGACTGAGCACCCAGCACCCTGAGTACTGAGCACCCAGCACCCTGAGTACTGAGCACCCAGCATACTGAGTACTGAGCACCGATCACCCTGAGCACTGAGCACCCAGCACCCCGAGCACTGAGCACCCAGCACCCTGAGTACTGAGCACCCTGAGTATTGAGCACCCAGCACCCCGAGCACTGAGCGCCCAGCACCCCGAGTACTGAGCACCCTGAGCACTGAGCACTCAGCACCCTGAGTACTGAGCACCCAGCACACTGAGCACTGAGCACCCAGCACCCTGAGTACTGAGCACCCAGCACCCTGAGCACTGAGCACCCAGCACCCTGAGTACTGAGCACCCAGCACCCTGAGTACTTAGCACCGAGCACCCTGAGTACTGAGCACCCAGCACCCTGAGTACTGAGCACCCAGCACCCTGAGTACTGAGCACCGAGCACCCCGAGTACTGAGCACCCAGCACCCTGAGCACTGAGAACCCAGCACCCTGAGCACTGAGCACCCAGCACCCCAAGCACTGAGCACCCAGCATCCTGAGCACTGAGCACTCAGCACCCTGAGCACTGAGCACCCAGCACCCTGAGCACTGAGCACCCAGCACCCTGAGTACTGAGCAACCAGGACCCTGAGCACTGAGCACCCAGCACCCTGAGTACTGAGCACCCAGCACCCTGAGTACTTAGCACCCAGCACACTGAGCACTGAGCACCCAGAACCCTGAGTACTGAGCACCGAGCACCCTGAGTACTGAGCACCGAGCACCCTGAGTACTGAGCACCCAGCACCCTGAGTACTGAGCACCGAGCATCCGGAGTACTGAGCACCCTGCACCAAGAGCACTGAGCACCCAGCACCCTGAGCACTGAGCACCCTGTGTACTGAGCACCCAGCACCCTGAGCACTGAGGACCCAGCACCCTGAGTACTGAGCACCGAGCACCCCGAGGACTGACACCCAGCACCCTGAGTACTGAGCACCCAGCACCAAGAGTACTGAGCACCGAGCATCCTGAGCACTGAGCACCGAGCACCCTGAGTACTGAGCACCGAGCACCCTGAGTACTGAGCACCCAGCACCCTGAGTACTGAGCACCCAGCACCCTGAGTACTGAGCACCCAGCACCAAGAGTACTGAGCACTGAGCACCCCGAGTACTGAGCACCCAGCACCCTGAGTAATGAGCACCCAGCACCCTGAGCACTGAGCACAAAGCACGCTGAATACTGAGCACGGAGCACCCTGAGTACTGAGCACCAAGGACCCTGAGCACTGAGCACCCAGCACGCTGAGTACTGAGCGCTGAGCACCCTGAGTACTGAGCACCGAGCACCCTGAGTACTGAGCACCCAGCACCCTGAGCACTGAGCAGCCAGCATCCTGAGCACTGAGCACCCAGCACCCCGAGCACTGAGCACCCAGCACCCTGAGCACTGAGCACCCAGCACCCCGAGTACTGAGCACCCAGCACCCTGAGTACTGAGCAACGATCACCCTGAGCACTGAGCACCCAGCACCCTGAGCACTGAGCAGATAGCACCCTGAGTACTGAGCACCCTGAGTACTGAGCACCCAGCACCCCGAGCACTGAGCACCCAGCACCCCGAGTACTGAGCACCCTGAGCACTGAGCACCCAGCAACCCGAGCACTGAGCACCCAGCACCCTGAGTACTGAGCACCCTGAGTACTGTGCACCCAGCACCCCGAGCACTGAGCACCCAGCACCCTGAGTACTGAGCACCCTGAGTACTGAGCACCCAGCACACTGAGTACTGAGCACCCTGAGTACTGAGCACCCAGCACCCTGAGCACTGAGCACCCAGCACCCTGAGTACTGAGCACCCAGCACCCTGAGCACTGAGCACCCAGCACCCTGAGTACTGAGCTCCCAGCACCCTGAGTACTTAGCACCCAGCACCCTGAGCACTGAGCACCCAGCACCCTGAGTACTGAGCACCGAGCACCCTGAGTCCTGAGCACCCAGCACCCTGAGTACTGAGCACCCAGCACCCTGAGTACTGAGCACCGAGCACCCCGAGTACTGACCACCCAGCACCCTGAGCACTGAGCACCCAGCACCCTGAGTACTGAGCACCCAGCACCCTGAGTACTGAGCACCCAGCACCCAGAGCACTGAGCACCCTGAGTTCTGAGCACTAAGCACCCAGAGCGCTGAGCACCCAGCACCCCAAGCACGGAGCACCCAGGACCCCGAGCACTGAGTACTGAGCACCCAGCACCCTGAGTACTGAGCACCGAGCTCCCTGAGCACTGAGCACCCTGAGTACTGAGCACCCAGCACCCCGATCACAGAGCACCCAGCACCCTCAGCACTGAGCACCCAGCACCACGAGCACTGAGCACCCATCACCCTGAGTACTGAGCACCCTGAGGACTGAGCACCGATCACCCTGAGCACTGAGCACCCAGCACCCTGAGTACTGAGCACCCAGCACCCTGAGTACTGAGCACCGAGCACTCCGAGCACTGAGCACCCAGCTCCCTGAGCACTGAGCACCCAGCACCCCGCGAATGAGCACCCAGCAGCCTGAGTACTGAGAACAGAGCACCCAGAGTACTGAGCACCCAGCACGCTGAGCACTGAGCACAAAGCACCCCGAGAATTAGCACCCAGCACCCTGAGTACTGAGCACCCAGCACCCTGAGTACTGAGCACCCAGCACCTCGTGCACTGAGCACCCTGAGTACTGAGCACCCAGCACCCTGAGTACTGAGCGCTAAGCACCCAGAGCGCTGAGCACCCAGCACCCCAAGCACGGAGCACCCAGGACCCTGAGCACTGAGTACTGAGCACCCAGCACCCTGAGTACTGAGCACCGAGCTCCCCGAGCACTGAGCACCCTGAGTACTGAGCAAACAGCACCCCGATGACAGAGCACCCAGCACCCTCAGCACTGTGCACGCAGCATCCCGAGCACTGAGCACCCAGCACCCTGAGTACTGAGCACCCTGAGGAGTGAGCACCGATAACCCTGAGCACTGAGCACCCAGCACCCTGAGTACTGAGCACCCAGCACCCTGAGTACTGAGCACCGAGCACCCCGAGCACTGAGCACCCAGCACCCTGAGTACTGAGCACCCAGCACCCTGAGCACTGAGCACCCAGCACCCTTAGCACTGAGCACCCAGCACCCTGAGCACTGAGCACCCAGCACCCTGAGTACTGAGCACCCAACGTACTGAGCACCGAGCACCCCTAGCACTGAGCACCCAGCACCCTGAGTACTGAGCACTCAGCAGCCTGAGTACTGAGCACCGAGCACCCCGAGCACTGAGCACCCAGCACCCTGAGCACTGAGCACACTGAGGACTGAGCACCCAGCACCCTGAGTACTGAGCACCCAGCACCCTGAGTACTGAGCACCCAGCATACTGAGTACTGAGCACCGATCACCCTGAGCACTGAGCACCCAGCACCCCGAGCACTGAGCACCCAGCACCCTGAGTACTGAGCACCCTGAGTATTGAGCACCCAGCACCCCGAGCACTGAGCGCCCAGCACCCCGAGTACTGAGCACCCTGAGCACTGAGCACTCAGCACCCTGAGTACTGAGCACCCAGCACACTGAGCACTGAGCACCCAGCACCCTGAGTACTGAGCACCCAGCACCCTGAGCACTGAGCACCCAGCACCCTGAGTACTGAGCACCCAGCACCCTGAGTACTTAGCACCGAGCACCCTGAGTACTGAGCACCCAGCACCCTGAGTACTGAGCACCCAGCACCCTGAGTACTGAGCACCGAGCACCCCGAGTACTGAGCACCCAGCACCCTGAGCACTGAGAACCCAGCACCCTGAGCACTGAGCACCCAGCACCCCAAGCACTGAGCACCCAGCACCCTGAGCACTGAGCACTCAGCACCCTGAGCACTGAGCACCCAGCACCCTGAGCACTGAGCACCCAGCACCCTGAGTACTGAGCAACCAGGACCCTGAGCACTGAGCACCCAGCACCCTGAGTACTGAGCACCCAGCACCCTGAGTACTTAGCTCCCAGCACACTGAGCCCTGAGCACCCAGAACCCTGAGTACTGAGCACCGAGCACCCTGAGTACTGAGCACCCAGCACCCTGAGTACTGAGCACCCAGCACCCTGAGTACTGAGCACCGAGCATCCGGAGTACTGAGCACCCTGCACCAAGAGCACTGAGCACCCAGCACCCTGAGCACTGAGCACCCTGTGTACTGAGCACCCAGCACCCTGAGCACTGAGCACCCAGCACCCTGAGTACTGAGCACCGAGCACCCCGAGGACTGAGCACCCAGCACCCTGAGTACTGAGCACCCAGCACCAAGAGTACTGAGCACCGAGCATCCTGAGCACTGAGCACCGAGCACCCCGAGCACTGAGCACCCAGCACCCTGAGTACTGAGCACCCAGCACCAAGAGTACTGAGCACTGAGCACCCCGAGTACTGAGCACCCAGCACCCTGAGTAATGAGCACCCAGCACCCTGAGCACTGAGCACAAAGCACGCTGAATACTGAGCACGGAGCACCCTGAGTACTGAGCACCAAGGACCCTGAGCACTGAGCACCCAGCACGCTGAGTACTGAGCGCTGAGCACCCTGAGTACTGAGCACCGAGCACCCTGAGTACTGAGCACCCAGCACCCTGAGCACTGAGCAGCCAGCATCCTGAGCACTGAGCACCCAGCACCCCGAGCACTGAGCACCCAGCACCCTGAGCACTGAGCACCCAGCACCCCGAGTACTGAGCACCCAGCACCCTGAGTACTGAGCAACGATCACCCTGAGCACTGAGCACCCAGCACCCTGAGCACTGAGCAGATAGCACCCTGAGTACTGAGCACCCTGAGTACTGAGCACCCAGCACCCCGAGCACTGAGCACCCAGCACCCCGAGTACTGAGCACCCTGAGCACTGAGCACCCAGCACCCTGAGCACTGAGCACTCTGAGGTCTGAGCACCCAGCACCCTGAGTACTGAGCACCCAGTATCCTGAGTACTGAGCACCGATCACCCTGAGCACTGAGCACCCAGCAACCCGAGCACTGAGCACCCAGCACCCTGAGTACTGAGCACCCTGAGTACTGTGCACCCAGCACCCCGAGCACTGAGCACCCAGCACCCTGAGTACTGAGCACCCTGAGTACTGAGCACCCAGCACACTGAGTACTGAGCACCCTGAGTACTGAGCACCCAGCACCCTGAGCACTGAGCACCCAGCACCCTGAGTACTGAGCACCCAGCACCCTGAGCACTGAGCACCCAGCACCCTGAGTACTGAGCTCCCAGCACCCTGAGTACTTAGCACCCAGCACCCTGAGCACTGAGCACCCAGCAGCCTGAGTACTGAGCACCGAGCACCCTGAGTACTGAGCACCCAGCACCCTGAGTACTGAGCACCCAGCACCCTGAGTACTGAGCACCGAGCACCCCGAGTACTGACCACCCAGCACCCTGAGCACTGAGCACCCAGCACCCTGAGTACTGAGCACCCAGCACCCTGAGTACTGAGCACCCAGCACCCAGAGCACTGAGCACCCTGAGTTCTGAGCACTAAACACCCAGAGCGCTGAGCACCCAGCACCCCAAGCACGGAGCACCCAGGACCCCGAGCACTGAGTACTGAGCACCCAGCACCCTGAGTACTGAGCACCGAGCTCCCCGAGCACTGAGCACCCTGAGTACTGAGCACCCAGCACCCCGATCACAGAGCACCCAGCACCCTCAGCACTGAGCACCCAGCACCACGAGCACTGAGCACCCAGCACCCTGAGTACTGAGCACCCTGAGGACTGAGCACCGATCACCCTGAGCACTGAGCACCCAGCACCCTGAGTACTGAGCACCCAGCACCCTGAGTACTGAGCACCGAGCACTCCGAGCACTGAGCACCCAGCACCCTGAGCACTGAGCACCCAGCACCCTGAGTACTGAGCACCCAGCACCCTGAGTACTGAGCACCCAGCACCCTGAGCACTGAGCACCCAGCACCCTGAGTACTGAGCACCCAGCACCCTGAGTACTGAGCACCCAGCATCCTGAGTACTGAGCACCGAGCACCCCGAGTACTGAACACCCAGCACCCCGAGCACTGAGCACCCAGCATCCTGAGCACTGAGCACCCAGCACCCCAAGCACTGAGCACCCAGCACCCTGAGTACTGAGTACTGAGCACCCTGAGTACTGAGCACCCAGCACCCTGAGCACTGAGCACCCAGCACCCTGAGTACTGAGCACCGAGCACCCCGAGCACTGAGCACCCAGCACCCTGAGTACTGAGCACCCAGGACCAAGACTACTGAGCACCAAGCATCCTGAGCACTGAGCACAGAGCACCCTGAGCACTGAGCACCCAGCACCCTGAGTACTGAGCACCCAGCACCAAGAGTACTGAGCACCGAGCACCCCGAGCACTGAGCACCCAGCACCCTGAGTAATGAGCACCCAGCACCCTGAGCACTGAGCACAAAGCACGCTGAGTACTGAGCACTGAGCACCCTGAGTACTGAGCACCAAGGACCCTGAGCACTGAGCACCCAGCACGCTGAGTACTGAGCGCTGTGCACCCTGAGTACTGAGCACCGAGCACCCTGAGTACTGAGCACCCAGCACCCTGAGCACTGAGCAGCCAGCACCCTGAGCACTGAGCACCCAGCACCCCGAGCACTGAGCACCCAGCACCCTGAGCACTGAGCACCCAGCACCCCGAGTACTGAGCACCCAGCACCCTGAGTACTGAGCACCGAGCACCCCGAGAACTGAGCACCCAGCACCCTGAGTACTGAGCACCCAGCACCCTGAGTACTGAGCACCCAGCACCCCGAGCACTGAGCAACCAGCACCCCGAGCACTGAGCACCCAGCACCCCGAGAATGAGCACCCAGCAGCCTGAGTACTGAGAACAGAGCACCCAGAGTACTGAGCACCCAGCACGCTGAGCACTGAGCACAAAGCACCCCGAGAATTAGCACCCAGCACCCTGAGTACTGAGCACCCAGCACCCTGAGTACTGAGCACCCAGCACCTCGTGCACTGAGCACCCTGAGTACTGAGCACCCAGCACCCTGAGTACTGAGCGCTAAGCACCCAGAGCGCTGAGCACCCAGCACCCTAAGCACGGAGCACCCAGGACCCTGAGCACTGAGTACTGAGCACCCAGCACCCTGAGTACTGAGCACCGAGCTCCCCGAGCACTGAGCACCCTGAGTACTGAGCAAACAGCACCCCGATGACAGAGCACCCAGCACCCTCAGCACTGAGCACGCAGCACCCCGAGCACTGAGCACCCAGCACCCTGAGTACTGAGCACCCTGAGGAGTGAGCACCGATAACCCTGAGCACTGAGCACCCAGCACCCTGAGTACTGAGCACCCAGCACCCTGAGTACTGAGCACCGAGCACCCCGAGCACTGAGCACCCAGCACCCTGAGTACTGAGCACCCAGCACCCTGAGCACTGAGCACCCAGCACCCTTAGCACTGAGCACCCAGCACCCTGAGCACTGAGCACCCAGCACCCTGAGTACTGAGCACCCAACGTACTGAGCACCGAGCACCCCTAGCACTGAGCACCCAGCACCCTGAGTAGTGAGCACCCAGCACCCTGAGTACTGAGCACCCAGCACACCGAGCACTGAGCACCCAGCACCCCGAGCACTGAGCACTGAGCACCCTGAGTACTGAGCACTGAGCACGCTTAGTACTGAGCACCGAGCACCCCGAGCACTGAGCAGCCAGCACCTTGAGTACTGAGCACCGAGCACCCCGAGCACTGAGCACCCAGCACCCTGAGTCCTGAGCACCCAGCACCCTGAGCACTGAGCACCCAGCACCCCAAGCACTGAGCACCCAGCACCCTGAGTACTGAGCACCGAGCACCCTGAGTACTGAGCACCCAGTACCCCGAGCACTGAGCACCCAGCACCCTGAGCACTGAGAACCCAGCACCCTTAGTACTGAGCACCCAGCACCCCGAGCACTGAGCACCCAGCACCCTGAGTACTGAGCACTCAGCAGCCTGAGTACTGAGCACCGAGCACCCCGAGCACTGAGCACCCAGCACCCTGAGCACTGAGCACACTGAGGACTGAGCACCCAGCACCCTGAGTACTGAGCACCCAGCACCCTGAGTACTGAGCACCCAGCATACTGAGTACTGAGCACCAATCACCCTGAGCACTGAGCACCCAGCACCCCGAGCACTGAGCACCCAGCACCCTGAGTACTGAGCACCCTGAGTATTGAGCACCCAGCACCCCGAGCACTGAGCGCCCAGCACCCCGAGTACTGAGCACCCTGAGCACTGAGCACCCAGCACCCTGAGTACTGAGCACCCAGCACACTGAGCACTGAGCACCCAGCACCCTGAGTACTGAGCACCCAGCACCCTGAGCACTGAGCACCCAGCACCCTGAGTACTGAGCACCCAGCACCCTGAGTACTTAGCACCGAGCACCCTGAGTACTGAGCACCCAGCACCCTGAGTACTGAGCACCCAGCACCCTGAGTACTGAGCACCGAGCACCCCGAGTACTGAGCACCCAGCACCCTGAGCACTGAGAACCCAGCACCCTGAGCACTGAGCACCCAGCACCCCAAGCACTGAGCACCCAGCACCCTGAGCACTGAGCACTCAGCACCCTGAGCACTGAGCACCCAGCACCCTGAGCACTGAGCACCCAGCACCCTGAGTACTGAGCAACCAGGACCCTGAGCACTGAGCACCCAGCACCCTGAGTACTGAGCACCCAGCACCCTGAGTACTTAGCACCCAGCACACTGAGCACTGAGCACCCAGAACCCTGAGTACTGAGCACCGAGCACCCTGAGTACTGAGCACCCAGCACCCTGAGTACTGAGCACCCAGCACCCTGAGTACTGAGCACCGAGCATCCGGAGTACTGAGCACCCTGCACCCCGAGCACTGAGCACCCAGCACCCTGAGCACTGAGCACCCTGAGTACTGAGCACCCAGCACCCTGAGCACTGAGCACCAAGCACCCTGAGTACTGAGCACCGAGCACCCCGAGGACTGAGCACCCAGCACCCTGAGTACTGAGCACCCAGCACCAAGAGTACTGAGCACCGAGCATCCTGAGCACTGAGCACCGAGCACCCCGAGCACTGAGCACCCAGCACCCTGAGTACTGAGCACCCAGCACCAAGAGTACTGAGCACCGAGCACCCCAAGTACTGAGCACCCAGCACCCTGAGTAATGAGCACCCAGCACCCTGAGCACTGAGCACAAAGCACGCTGAATACTGAGCACGGAGCACCCTGAGTACTGAGCACCAAGGACCCTGAGCACTGAGCACCCAGCACGCTGAGTACTGAGCGCTGAGCACCCTGAGTACTGAGCACCGAGCACCCTGAGTACTGAGCACCCAGCACCCTGAGCACTGAGCAGCCAGCATCCTGAGCACTGAGCACCCAGCACCCCGAGCACTGAGCACCCAGCACCCTGAGCACTGAGCACCCAGCACCCCGAGTACTGAGCACCCAGCACCCTGAGTACTGAGCACCGAGCACCCCGAGAACTGAGCACCCAGCACCCTGAGTACTGAGCACCCAGCACCCTGAGTACTGAGCACCCAGCACCCCGAGCACTGAGCAACCAGCACCCCGAGCACTGAGCACCCAGCACCCCGAGAATGAGCACCCAGCCGCCTGAGTACTGAGAACAGAGCACCCAGAGTACTGAGCACCCAGCACGCTGAGCACTGAGCACAAAGCACCCCGAGAATTAGCACCCAGCACCCTGAGTACTGAGCACCCAGCACCCTGAGTACTGAGCACCCAGCACCTCGTGCACTGAGCACCCTGAGTACTGAGCACCCAGCACCCTGAGTACTGAGCGCTAAGCACCCAGAGCGCTGAGCACCCAGCACCCCAAGCACGGAGCACCCAGGACCCTGAGCACTGAGTACTGAGCACCCAGCACCCTGAGTACTGAGCACCGAGCTCCCCGAGCACTGAGCACCCTGAGTACTGAGCAAACAGCACCCCGATGACAGAGCACCCAGCACCCTCAGCACTGAGCACGCAGCACCCCGAGCACTGAGCACCCAGCACACTGAGTACTGAGCACCCTGAGGAGTGAGCACCGATAACCCTGAGCACTGAGCACCCAGCACCCTGAGTACTGAGCACCCAGCACCCTGAGTACTGAGCACCGAGCACCCCGAGCACTGAGCACCCAGCACCCTGAGTACTGAGCACCCAGCACCCTGAGCACTGAGCACCCAGCACCCTTAGCACTGAGCACCCAGCACCCTGAGCACTGAGCACCCAGCACCCTGAGTACTGAGCACCCAACGTACTGAGCACCGAGCACCCCTAGCACTGAGCACCCAGCACCCTGAGTAGTGAGCACCCAGCACCCTGAGTACTGAGCACCCAGCACACCGAGCACTGAGCACCCAGCACCCCGAGCACTGAGCACTGAGCACCCTGAGTACTGAGCACTGAGCACCCTTAGTACTGAGCACCGAGCACCCCGAGCACTGAGCAGCCAGCACCTTGAGTACTGAGCACCGAGCACCCCGAGCACTGAGCACCCAGCACCCTGAGTACTGAGCACCCAGCACCCTGAGTACTGAGCACCCAGTACCCCGAGCACTGAGCACCCAGCACCCTGAGCACTGAGAACCCAGCACCCTGAGTACTGAGCACCCAGCACCCCGAGCACTGAGCACCCAGCACCCTGAGTACTGAGCACTCAGCAGCCTGAGTACTGAGAACCGAGCACCCCGAGCACTGAGCACCCAGCAGCCTGAGCACTGAGCACACTGAGGACTGAGCACCCAGCACCCTGAGTACTGAGCACCCAGCACCCTGAGTACTGAGCACCCAGCATACTGAGTACTGAGCACCGATCACCCTGAGCACTGAGCACCCAGCACCCCGAGCACTGAGCACCCAGCACCCTGAGTACTGAGCACCCTGAGTATTGAGCACCCAGCACCCCGAGCACTGAGCGCCCAGCACCCCGAGTACTGAGCACCCTGAGCACTGAGCACCCAGCACCCTGAGTACTGACCACCCAGCACACTGAGCACTGAGCACCCAGCACCCTGAGTACTGAGCACCCAGCACCCTGAGCACTGAGCACCCAGCACCCTGAGTACTGAGCACCCAGCACCCTGAGTACTTAGCACCGAGCACCCTGAGTACTGAGCACCCAGCACCCTGAGTACTGAGCACCCAGCACCCTGAGTACTGAGCACCGAGCACCCCGAGTACTGAGCACCCAGCACCCTGAGCACTGAGAACCCAGCACCCTGAGCACTGAGCACCCAGCACCCCAAGCACTGAGCACCCAGCACCCTGAGCACTGAGCACTCAGCACCCTGAGCACTGAGCACCCAGCACCCTGAGCACTGAGCACCCAGCACCCTGAGTACTGAGCAACCAGGACCCTGAGCACTGAGCACCCAGCACCCTGAGTACTGAGCACCCAGCACCCTGAGTACTTAGCACCCAGCACACTGAGCACTGAGCACCCAGAACCCTGAGTACTGAGCACCGAGCACCCTGAGTACTGAGCACCCAGCACCCTGAGTACTGAGCACCCAGCACCCTGAGTACTGAGCACCGAGCATCCGGAGTACTGAGCACCCTGCACCCCGAGCACTGAGCACCCAGCACCGTGAGCACTGAGCACCCTGAGTACTGAGCACCCAGCACCCTGAGCACTGAGCACCCAGCACCTCGTGCACTGAGCACCCTGAGTACTGAGCACCCAGCACCCTGAGTACTGAGCGCTAAGCACCCAGAGCGCTGAGCACCCAGCAAACCAAGCACGGAGCACCCAGGACCCTGAGCACTGAGTACTGAGCACCCAGCACCCTGAGTACTGAGCACCGAGCTCCCCAAGCACTGAGCACCCTGAGTACTGAGCAAACAGCACCCCGATGACAGAGCACCCAGCACCCTCAGCACTGAGCACGCAGCACCCCGAGCACTGAGCACCCAGCACCCTGAGTACTGAGCACCCTGAGGAGTGAGCACCGATAACCCTGAGCACTGAGCACCCAGCACCCTGAGTACTGAGCACCCAGCACCCTGAGTACTGAGCACCGAGCACCCCGAGCACTGAGCACCCAGCACCCTGAGTACTGAGCACCCAGCACCCTGAGCACTGAGCACCCAGCACCCTTAGCACTGAGCACCCAGCACCCTGAGCACTGAGCACCCAGCACCCTGAGTACTGAGCACCCAACGTACTGAGCACCGAGCACCCCTAGCACTGAGCACCCAGCACCCTGAGTAGTGAGCACCCAGCACCCTGAGTACTGAGCACCCAGCACACCGAGCACTGAGCACCCAGCACCCCGAGCACTGAGCACTGAGCACCCTGAGTACTGAGCACTGAGCACCCTTAGTACTGAGCACGGAGCACCCCGAGCACTGAGCAGCCAGCACCTTGAGTACTGAGCACCGAGCACCCCGAGCACTGAGCACACAGCACCCTGAGTACTGAGCACCCAGCACCCTGAGTACTGAGCACCCAGTACCCCGAGCACTGAGCACCCAGCACCCTGAGCACTGAGAACCCAGCACCCTGAGTACTGAGCACCCAGCACCCCGAGCACTGAGCACCCAGCACCCTGAGTACTGAGCACTCAGCAGCCTGAGTACTGAGAACCGAGCACCCCGAGCACTGAGCACCCAGCACCCTGAGCACTGAGCACACTGAGGACTGAGCACCCAGCACCCTGAGTACTGAGCACCCAGCACCCTGAGTACTGAGCACCCAGCATACTGAGTACTGAGCACCGATCACCCTGAGCACTGAGCACCCAGCACCCCGAGCACTGAGCACCCAGCACCCTGAGTACTGAGCACCCTGAGTATTGAGCACCCAGCACCCCGAGCACTGAGCGCCCAGCACCCCGAGTACTGAGCACCCTGAGCACTGAACACCCAGCACCCTGAGTACTGAGCACCCAGCACACTGAGCACTGAGCACCCAGCACCATGAGTACTGAGCACCCAGCACCCTGAGCACTGAGCACCCAGCACCCTGAGTACTGAGCACCCAGCACCCTGAGTACTTAGCACCGAGCACCCTGAGTACTGAGCACCCAGCACCCTGAGTACTGAGCACCCAGCACCCTGAGTACTGAGCACCCAGCACCCCGAGCACTGAGCAACCAGCACCCCGAGCACTGAGCACCCAGCACCCCGAGAATGAGCACCCAGCCGCCTGAGTACTGAGAACAGAGCACCCAGAGTACTGAGCACCCAGCACGCTGAGCACTGAGCACAAAGCACCCCGAGAATTAGCACCCAGCACCCTGAGTACTGAGCACCCAGCACCCTGAGTACTGAGCACCCAGCACCTCGTGCACTGAGCACCCTGAGTACTGAGCACCCAGCACCCTGAGTACTGAGCGCTAAGCACCCAGAGCGCTGAGCACCCAGCACCCCAAGCACGGAGCACCCAGGACCCTGAGCACTGAGTACTGAGCACCCAGCACCCTGAGTACTGAGCACCGAGCTCCCCGAGCACTGAGCACCCTGAGTACTGAGCAAACAGCACCCCGATGACAGAGCACCCAGCACCCTCAGCACTGAGCACGCAGCACCCCGAGCACTGAGCACCCAGCACACTGAGTACTGAGCACCCTGAGGAGTGAGCACCGATAACCCTGAGCACTGAGCACCCAGCACCCTGAGTACTGAGCACCCAGCACCCTGAGTACTGAGCACCGAGCACCCCGAGCACTGAGCACCCAGCACCCTGAGTACTGAGCACCCAGCACCCTGAGCACTGAGCACCCAGCACCCTTAGCACTGAGCACCCAGCACCCTGAGCACTGAGCACCCAGCACCCTGAGTACTGAGCACCCAACGTACTGAGCACCGAGCACCCCTAGCACTGAGCACCCAGCACCCTGAGTAGTGAGCACCCAGCACCCTGAGTACTGAGCACCCAGCACACCGAGCACTGAGCACCCAGCACCCCGAGCACTGAGCACTGAGCACCCTGAGTACTGAGCACTGAGCACCCTTAGTACTGAGCACCGAGCACCCCGAGCACTGAGCAGCCAGCACCTTGAGTACTGAGCACCGAGCACCCCGAGCACTGAGCACCCAGCACCCTGAGTACTGAGCACCCAGCACCCTGAGTACTGAGCACCCAGTACCCCGAGCACTGAGCACCCAGCACCCTGAGCACTGAGAACCCAGCACCCTGAGTACTGAGCACCCAGCACCCCGAGCACTGAGCACCCAGCACCCTGAGTACTGAGCACTCAGCAGCCTGAGTACTGAGAACCGAGCACCCCGAGCACTGAGCACCCAGCAGCCTGAGCACTGAGCACACTGAGGACTGAGCACCCAGCACCCTGAGTACTGAGCACCCAGCACCCTGAGTACTGAGCACCCAGCATACTGAGTACTGAGCACCGATCACCCTGAGCACTGAGCACCCAGCACCCCGAGCACTGAGCACCCAGCACCCTGAGTACTGAGCACCCTGAGTATTGAGCACCCAGCACCCCGAGCACTGAGCGCCCAGCACCCCGAGTACTGAGCACCCTGAGCACTGAGCACCCAGCACCCTGAGTACTGACCACCCAGCACACTGAGCACTGAGCACCCAGCACCCTGAGTACTGAGCACCCAGCACCCTGAGCACTGAGCACCCAGCACCCTGAGTACTGAGCACCCAGCACCCTGAGTACTTAGCACCGAGCACCCTGAGTACTGAGCACCCAGCACCCTGAGTACTGAGCACCCAGCACCCTGAGTACTGAGCACCGAGCACCCCGAGTACTGAGCACCCAGCACCCTGAGCACTGAGAACCCAGCACCCTGAGCACTGAGCACCCAGCACCCCAAGCACTGAGCACCCAGCACCCTGAGCACTGAGCACTCAGCACCCTGAGCACTGAGCACCCAGCACCCTGAGCACTGAGCACCCAGCACCCTGAGTACTGAGCAACCAGGACCCTGAGCACTGAGCACCCAGCACCCTGAGTACTGAGCACCCAGCACCCTGAGTACTTAGCACCCAGCACACTGAGCACTGAGCACCCAGAACCCTGAGTACTGAGCACCGAGCACCCTGAGTACTGAGCACCCAGCACCCTGAGTACTGAGCACCCAGCACCCTGAGTACTGAGCACCGAGCATCCGGAGTACTGAGCACCCTGCACCCCGAGCACTGAGCACCCAGCACCGTGAGCACTGAGCACCCTGAGTACTGAGCACCCAGCACCCTGAGCACTGAGCACCCAGCACCTCGTGCACTGAGCACCCTGAGTACTGAGCACCCAGCACCCTGAGTACTGAGCGCTAAGCACCCAGAGCGCTGAGCACCCAGCAAACCAAGCACGGAGCACCCAGGACCCTGAGCACTGAGTACTGAGCACCCAGCACCCTGAGTACTGAGCACCGAGCTCCCCAAGCACTGAGCACCCTGAGTACTGAGCAAACAGCACCCCGATGACAGAGCACCCAGCACCCTCAGCACTGAGCACGCAGCACCCCGAGCACTGAGCACCCAGCACCCTGAGTACTGAGCACCCTGAGGAGTGAGCACCGATAACCCTGAGCACTGAGCACCCAGCACCCTGAGTACTGAGCACCCAGCACCCTGAGTACTGAGCACCGAGCACCCCGAGCACTGAGCACCCAGCACCCTGAGTACTGAGCACCCAGCACCCTGAGCACTGAGCACCCAGCACCCTTAGCACTGAGCACCCAGCACCCTGAGCACTGAGCACCCAGCACCCTGAGTACTGAGCACCCAACGTACTGAGCACCGAGCACCCCTAGCACTGAGCACCCAGCACCCTGAGTAGTGAGCACCCAGCACCCTGAGTACTGAGCACCCAGCACACCGAGCACTGAGCACCCAGCACCCCGAGCACTGAGCACTGAGCACCCTGAGTACTGAGCACTGAGCACCCTTAGTACTGAGCACGGAGCACCCCGAGCACTGAGCAGCCAGCACCTTGAGTACTGAGCACCGAGCACCCCGAGCACTGAGCACCCAGCACCCTGAGTACTGAGCACCCAGCACCCTGAGTACTGAGCACCCAGTACCCCGAGCACTGAGCACCCAGCACCCTGAGCACTGAGAACCCAGCACCCTGAGTACTGAGCACCCAGCACCCCGAGCACTGAGCACCCAGCACCCTGAGTACTGAGCACTCAGCAGCCTGAGTACTGAGAACCGAGCACCCCGAGCACTGAGCACCCAGCACCCTGAGCACTGAGCACACTGAGGACTGAGCACCCAGCACCCTGAGTACTGAGCACCCAGCACCCTGAGTACTGAGCACCCAGCATACTGAGTACTGAGCACCGATCACCCTGAGCACTGAGCACCCAGCACCCCGAGCACTGAGCACCCAGCACCCTGAGTACTGAGCACCCTGAGTATTGAGCACCCAGCACCCCGAGCACTGAGCGCCCAGCACCCCGAGTACTGAGCACCCTGAGCACTGAACACCCAGCACCCTGAGTACTGAGCACCCAGCACACTGAGCACTGAGCACCCAGCACCATGAGTACTGAGCACCCAGCACCCTGAGCACTGAGCACCCAGCACCCTGAGTACTGAGCACCCAGCACCCTGAGTACTTAGCACCGAGCACCCTGAGTACTGAGCACCCAGCACCCTGAGTACTGAGCACCCAGCACCCTGAGTACTGAGCACCGAGCACCCCGAGTACTGAGCACCCAGCACCCTGAGCACTGAGAACCCAGCACCCTGAGCACTGAGCACCCAGCACCCCAAGCACTGAGCACCCAGCACCCTGAGCACTGAGCACTCAGCACCCTGAGCACTGAGCACCCAGCACCCTGAGCACTGAGCACCCAGCACCCTGAGTACTGAGCAACCAGGACCCTGAGCACTGAGCACCCAGCACCCTGAGTACTGAGCACCCAGCACCCTGAGTACTTAGCACCCAGCACACTGAGCACTGAGCACCCAGAACCCTGAGTACTGAGCACCGAGCACCCTGAGTACTGAGCACCCAGCACCCTGAGTACTGAGCACCCAGCACCCTGAGTACTGAGCACCGAGCATCCGGAGTACTGAGCACCCTGCACCCCGAGCACTGAGCACCCAGCACCCTGAGCACTGAGCACCCTGAGTACTGAGCACCCAGCACCCTGAGCACTGAGCACCCAGCACCCTGAGTACTGAGCACCGAGCACCCCGAGGACTGAGCACCCAGCACCCTGAGTACTGAGCACCCAGCACCAAGAGTACTGAGCACCGAGCATCCTGAGCACTGAGCACCGAGCACCCCGAGCACTGAGCACCCAGCACCCTGAGTACTGAGCACCCAGCACCAAGAGTACTGAGCATCGAGCACCCCGAGTACTGAGCACCCAGCACCCTGAGTAATGAGCACCCAGCACCCTGAGCACTGAGCACAAAGCACGCTGAATACTGAGCACGGAGCACCCTGAGTACTGAGCACCAAGGACCCTGAGCACTGAGCACCCAGCACGCTGAGTACTGAGCGCTGAGCACCCTGAGTACTGAGCACCGAGCACCCTGAGTACTGAGCACCCAGCACCCTGAGCACTGAGCAGCCAGCATCCTGAGCACTGAGCACCCAGCACCCCGAGCACTGAGCACCAAGCACCCTGAGCACTGAGCACCCAGCACCCCGAGGACTGAGCACCCAGCACCCTGAGTACTGAGCACCGAGCACCCGGAGCACTGAGCACCCAGCACCCTGAGTACTGAGCACCCAGCACCCTGAGTACTGAGCACCCAGCACCCCAAGCACTGAGCACCCAGCACCCCGAGCATTGAGCACCCAGCTCCCCGAGCATGAGCACCCAGCAGCCTGAGTACTGAGAACAGAGCACCCTGAGTACTGAGCACCCAGCACGCTGAGCACTGAGCACCCAGCACCCCGAGTACTGAGCAAACAGCACCCCGAGCACTGAGCACCCAGCACCCCGAGAATTAGCACCCAGCACCCTGAGTACTGAGCACCCAGCACCCTGAGTACTGAGCACCCAGCACCCCGTGCACTGAGCACCCTGAGTACTGAGCACCCAGCACCCTGAGTACTGAGCACTAAGCACCCAGAGCGCTGAGCACCCAGCACCCCAAGCACGGAGCACCCAGGACCCCGAGCACTGAGTACTGAGCTCCCAGCACCCTGAGTACTGAGCACCGAGCTCCCCGAGCACTGAGCACCCTGAGTACTGAGCACCCAGCACCCCGATGACAGAGCACCCAGCACCCTCAGCACTGAGCACGCAGCACCCCGAGCACTGAGCACCCAGCACCCTGAGTACTGAGCACCCTGAGGACTGAGCACCGATAACCCTGAGCACTGAGCACCCAGCAACCTGAGTACTGAGCACCCAGCACCCTGAGTACTGAGCACCGAGCACCCCGAGCACTGAGCACCCAGCACCCTGAGTACTGAGCACCCAGCACCCTGAGCACTGAGCACCCAGCACCCTGAGTACTGAGCACCCAACGTACTGAGCACCGAGCACCCCTAGCACTGAGCACCCAGCACCCTGAGTACTGAGCACCCAGCACCCGGAGCACTGAGCACCCAGCACACCGAGCACTGAGCACTGAGCACCCTGAATACTGAGCACTGAGCACCCTTAGTACTGAGCACCGAGCACCCTGAGTACTGAGCACCCAGCACCCTGAGCACTGAGCACGGAGCATCCCGAGGACTGAGCACCCAGCACCGTGAGCACTGAGCAGCCAGCACCTTGAGTACAGAGCACCGAGCACCCCGAGCACTGAGCACCCAGCACCCTGAGTCCTGAGCACCCAGCACCCTGAGCACTGCGCACCCAGCACCCCGAGCACTGAGCACCCAGCACCCTGAGTACTGAGCACCCAGCACCCTGAGTACTGAGCACCCAGTACCCCGAGCACTGAGCACCCAGCACCCTGAGCACTGAGCACCCAGCACCCTGAGTACTGAACACCCAGCACCCCGAGCACTGAGCACCCAGCACCCTGAGTACTGAGCACTCAGCACCCTGAGTACTGGGCACCGAGCACCCCGAGCACTGAGCACCCAGCACCCTGAGCACTGAGCACCCTGAGGACTGAGCACCCAGCACCCTGAGTACTGAGCACCCAGCACCCTGAGTACTGAGCACCCAGCATCCTGAGTACTGAGCAACGATCACCCTGAGCACTGAGCACCCAGCACCCTGAGCACTGAGCAGCCAGCACCCTGAGTACTGAGCACCCTGAGTACTGAGAACCCAGCACCCCGAGCACTGAGCACCCAGCACCCCGAGTACTGAGCACCCTGAGCACTGAGCACCCAGCACCCTGAGTACTGAGCACCCAGCACCCTGAGCACTGAGCACCCAGCACCCTGAGTACTGAGCACCCAGCACCCTGAGCACTGAGCACCCAGCACCCTGAGTACTGAGCACCCAGCACCCTGAGTACTTAGCACCGAGCACCCTGAGTACTGAGCACCCAGGACCCTGAGTACTGAGCACCCAGCACCCTGAGTACTGAGCACTGAGCACCCCGAGTACTGAGCACCCAGCACCCTGAGCACTGAGAACCCAGCACCCTGAGCACTAAGCTCCCAGCACCCCAAGCACTGAGCACCCAGCACCCTGAGCACTGAGCACCCAGCACCCTGAGCACTGAGCACCCAGCACCCTGAGCACTGAGCACCCAGCACCCTGAGTACTGAGCACCCAACGTACTGAGCACCGAGCACCCCTAGCACTGAGCACCCAGCACCCTGAGTACTGAGCACACAGCACCCTGAGTACTGAGCACCCAGCACCCCGAGCACTGAGCACCCAGCACCCCGAGCACTGAGCACTGAGCACCCTGAGTACTGAGCTCTGAGCACCCTTAGTACTGAGCACCGAGCACCCTGAGTACTGAGCACCCAACACCCTGAGCACTGAGCACGGAGCACCCCGAGGACTGAGCACCCAGAACCGTGAGCACTGAGCAGCCAGGACCTTGAGTACTGAGCACCGAGCACCCCGAGCACTGAGCACCCAGCACCCTGAGGCCTGAGCACCCAGCACCCTGAGTACTGAACACCCAGCACCCTGAGTACTGTGCACCGAGCATCCGGAGTACTGAGCACCCTGCACCCCGAGCACTGAGCACCCAGCACCCTGAGCACTGAGCACCCTGAGGAATGAGCACCCAGCACCCTGAGTACTGAGCACCCAGCATCCTGAGTACTGAGCACCGATCACCCTGAGCACTGAGCACCCAGCAACCCGAGCACTGAGCACCCAGCACCCTGAGTACTGAGCACCCTGAGTACTGAGCACCCAGCACCCTGAGAACTGAGCACCCTGAGTACTGAGCACCCACCACCCTGAGCACTGAGCACCCAGCACCCTGAGTACTGAGCACCCAGCACCCTGAGCACTGAGCACCCAGCACCCTGAGTACGGAGCACCCAGCACCCTGAGTACTTAGCACCCAGCAACCTGAGCACTGAGCACCCAGCACCCTGAGTACTGAGCACCGAGCACCCTGAGCACTGAGTACCCAGCACCCTGAGTACTGAGCACACAGCACCCCAAGCACTGAGCACCCAGCACCCTGAGCACTGAGCACCCAGCACCCTGAGCACTGAGCACCCAGCACCCTGAGCACTGAGCACCCAGCACCCTGAGTACTGAGCACCCAGCACCCCAAGCACTGAGCACCCAGCACCCTGAGCACTGAGCACCCAGCACCCCAAGCACTGAGCACCCAGCACCCTGAGCACTGAGCACCCAGCACCCTGAGCACTGAGCACCCAGCACCCTGAGCACTGAGCACCCAGCACCCTGAGTACTGAGCACCCAACGTACTGAGCACCGAGCACCCCTAGCACTGAGCACCCAGCACCCTGAGTACTGAGCACCCAGCACCCTGAGTACTGAGCACCCAGCACCCCGAGCACTGAGCACCCAGCACCCCGAGCACTGAGCACTGAGCACCCTGAGTACTGAGCACTGAGCACACTTAGTAATGAGCACCGAGCACCCTGAGTACTGAGCACCCAGCACCCTGAGCACTGAGCACCCAGCACCCTGAGTACTGAGCACCCTGAGGAGTGAGCACCGATAACCCTGAGCACTGAGCACCCAGCACCCTGAGTACTGAGCACCCAGCACCCTGAGTACTGAGCACCGAGCACCCCGAGCACTGAGCACCCAGCACCCTGAGTACTGAGCACCCAGCACCCTGAGCACTGAGCACCCAGCACCCTTAGCACTGAGCACCCAGCACCCTGAGCACTGAGCACCCAGCACCCTGAGTACTGAGCACCCAACGTACTGAGCACCGAGCACCCCTAGCACTGAGCACCCAGCACCCTGAGTAGTGAGCACCCAGCACCCTGAGTACTGAGCACCCAGCACACCGAGCACTGAGCACCCAGCACCCCGAGCACTGAGCACTGAGCACCCTGAGTACTGAGCACTGAGCACCCTTAGTACTGAGCACCGAGCACCCCGAGCACTGAGCACCCAGCAGCCTGAGCACTGAGCACACTGAGGACTGAGCACCCAGCACCCTGAGTACTGAGCACCCAGCACCCTGAGTACTGAGCACCCAGCATACTGAGTACTGAGCACCGATCACCCTGAGCACTGAGCACCCAGCACCCCGAGCACTGAGCACCCAGCACCCTGAGTACTGAGCACCCTGAGTATTGAGCACCCAGCACCCCGAGCACTGAGCGCCCAGCACCCCGAGTACTGAGCACCCTGAGCACTGAGCACCCAGCACCCTGAGTACTGAGCACCCAGCACACTGAGCACTGAGCACCCAGCACCCTGAGTACTGAGCACCCAGCACCCTGAGCACTGAGCACCCAGCACCCTGAGTACTGAGCAACCAGCACCCTGAGTACTTAGCACCGAGCACCCTGAGTACTGAGCACCCAGCACCCTGAGTACTGAGCACACAGCACCCTGAGTACTGAGCACCGAGCACCCCGAGTACTGAGCACCCAGCACCCTGAGCACTGAGAACCCAGCACCCTGAGCACTGAGCACCCAGCACCCCAAGCACTGAGCACCCAGCACCCTGAGCACTGAGCACTCATCACCCTGAGCACTGAGCACCCAGCACCCTGAGCACTGAGCACCCAGCACCCTGAGTACTGAGCAACCAGGACCCTGAGCACTGAGCACCCAGCACCCTGAGTACTGAGCACCCAGCACCCTGAGTACTTAGCACCCAGCACACTGAGCACTGAGCACCCAGAACCCTGAGTACTGAGCACCGAGCACCCTGAGTACTGAGCACCCAGCACCCTGAGTACTGAGCACCCAGCACCCTGAGTACTGAGCACCGAGCATCCGGAGTACTGAGCACCCTGCACCCCGAGCACTGAGCACCCAGCACCGTGAGCACTGAGCACCCTGAGTACTGAGCACCCAGCACCCTGAGCACTGAGCACCCAGCACCTCGTGCACTGAGCACCCTGAGTACTGAGCACCCAGCACCCTGAGTACTGAGCGCTAAGCACCCAGAGCGCTGAGCACCCAGGAAACCAAGCACGGAGCACCCAGGACCCTGAGCACTGAGTACTGAGCACCCAGCACCCTGAGTACTGAGCACCGAGCTCCCCGAGCACTGAGCACCCTGAGTACTGAGCAAACAGCACCCCGATGACAGAGCACCCAGCACCCTCAGCACTGAGCACGCAGCACCCCGAGCACTGAGCACCCAGCACCCTGAGTACTGAGCACCCTGAGGAGTGAGCACCGATAACCCTGAGCACTGAGCACCCAGCACCCTGAGTACTGAGCACCCAGCACCCTGAGCACTGAGCACCCAGCACCCTGAGTACTGAGCACCCAGCACCCTGAGCACTGAGCACCCAGCACCCTGAGTACTGAGCACCCAGCACCCTGAGTACTTAGCACCGAGCACCCTGAGTACTGAGCACCCAGGACCCTGAGTACTGAGCACCCAGCACCCTGAGTACTGAGCACTGAGCACCCCGAGTACTGAGCACCCAGCACCCTGAGCACTGAGAACCCAGCACCCTGAGCACTAAGCTCCCAGCACCCCAAGCACTGAGCACCCAGCACCCTGAGCACTGAGCACCCAGCACCCTGAGCACTGAGCACCCAGCACCCTGAGCACTGAGCACCCAGCACCCTGAGTACTGAGCACCCAACGTACTGAGCACCGAGCACCCCTAGCACTGAGCACCCAGCACCCTGAGTACTGAGCACACAGCACCCTGAGTACTGAGCACCCAGCACCCCGAGCACTGAGCACCCAGCACCCCGAGCACTGAGCACTGAGCACCCTGAGTACTGAGCACTGAGCACCCTTAGTACTGAGCACCGAGCACCCTGAGTACTGAGCACCCAACACCCTGAGCACTGAGCACGGAGCACCCCGAGGACTGAGCACCCAGAACCGTGAGCACTGAGCAGCCAGGACCTTGAGTACTGAGCACCGAGCACCCCGAGCACTGAGCACCCAGCACCCTGAGTCCTGAGCACCCAGCACCCTGAGTACTGAACACCCAGCACCCTGAGTACTGTGCACCGAGCATCCGGAGTACTGAGCACCCTGCACCCCGAGCACTGAGCACCCAGCACCCTGAGCACTGAGCACCCTGAGGAATGAGCACCCAGCACCCTGAGTACTGAGCACCCAGCATCCTGAGTACTGAGCACCGATCACCCTGAGCACTGAGCACCCAGCACCCTGAGTACTGAGCACCCTGAGTACTGAGCACCCAGCACCCTGAGAACTGAGCACCCTGAGTACTGAGCACCCACCACCCTGAGCACTGAGCACCCAGCACCCTGAGTACTGAGCACCCAGCACCCTGAGCACTGAGCACCCAGCACCCTGAGTACTGAGCACCCAGCACCCTGAGTACTGAGCACCCAGCATCCTGAGTACTGAGCACCGATCACCCTGAGCACTGAGCACCCAGCACCCTGAGTACTGAGCACCCTGAGTACTGAGCACCCAGCACCCTGAGAACTGAGCACCCTGAGTACTGAGCACCCACCACCCTGAGCACTGAGCACCCAGCACCCTGAGTACTGAGCACCCAGCACCCTGAGCACTGAGCACCCAGCACCCTGAGTACGGAGCACCCAGCACCCTGAGTACTTAGCACCCAGCAACCTGAGCACTGAGCACCCAGCACCCTGAGTACTGAGCACCGAGCTCCCTGAGCACTGAGTACCCAGCACCCTGAGTACTGAGCACACAGCACCCCAAGCACTGAGCACCCAGCACCCTGAGCACTGAGCACCCAGCACCCTGAGCACTGAGCACCCAGCACCCTGAGCACTGAGCACCCAGCACCCTGAGTACTGAGCACCCAGCACCCCAAGCACTGAGCACCCAGCACCCTGAGCACTGAGCACCCAGCACCCCAAGCACTGAGCACCCAGCACCCTGAGCACTGAGCACCCAGCACCCTGAGCACTGAGCACCCAGCACCCTGAGCACTGAGCACCCAGCACCCTGAGTACTGAGCACCCAACGTACTGAGCACCGAGCACCCCTAGCACTGAGCACCCAGCACCCTGAGTACTGAGCACCCAGCACCCTGAGTACTGAGCACCCAGCACCCCGAGCACTGAGCACCAAGCACCCCGAGCACTGAGCACTGAGCACCCTGAGTACTGAGCACTGACCACCCTTAGTAATGAGCACCGAGCACCCTGAGTACTGAGCACCCAGCACCCTGAGCACTGAGCACCCAGCACCCTGAGTACTGAGCACCCTGAGGAGTGAGCACCGATAACCCTGAGCACTGAGCACCCAGCACCCTGAGTACTGAGCACCCAGCACCCTGAGTACTGAGCACCGAGCACCCCGAGCACTGAGCACCCAGCACCCTGAGTACTGAGCACCCCGCACCCTGAGCACTGAGCACCCAGCACCCTTAGCACTGAGCACCCAGCACCCTGAGCACTGAGCACCCAGCACCCTGAGTACTGAGCACCCAACGTACTGAGCACCGAGCACCCCTAGCACTGAGCACCCAGCACCCTGAGTAGTGAGCACCCAGCACCCTGAGTACTGAGCACCCAGCACACCGAGCACTGAGCACCCAGCACCCCGAGCACTGAGCACTGAGCACCCTGAGTACTGAGCACTGAGCACCCTTAGTACTGAGCACCGAGCACCCCGAGCACTGAGCAGCCAGCACCTTGAGTACTGAGCACCGAGCACCCCGAGCACTGAGCACCCAGCACCCTGAGTACTGAGCACCCAGCACCCTGAGTACTGAGCACCCAGTACCCCGAGCACTGAGCACCCAGCACCCTGAGCACTGAGAACCCAGCACCCTGAGTACTGAGCACCCAGCACCCCGAGCACTGAGCACCCAGCACCCTGAGTACTGAGCACTCAGCAGCCTGAGTACTGAGAACCGAGCACCCCGAGCACTGAGCACCCAGCAGCCTGAGCACTGAGCACACTGAGGACTGAGCACCCAGCACCCTGAGTACTGAGCACCCAGCACCCTGAGTACTGAGCACCCAGCATACTGAGTACTGAGCACCGATCACCCTGAGCACTGAGCACCCAGCACCCCGAGCACTGAGCACCCAGCACCCTGAGTACTGAGCACCCTGAGTATTGAGCACCCAGCACCCCGAGCACTGAGCGCCCAGCACCCCGAGTACTGAGCACCCTGAGCACTGAGCACCCAGCACCCTGAGTACTGAGCACCCAGCACACTGAGCACTGAGCACCCAGCACCCTGAGTACTGAGCACCCAGCACCCTGAGCACTGAGCACCCAGCACCCTGAGTACTGAGCAACCAGCACCCTGAGTACTTAGCACCGAGCACCCTGAGTACTGAGCACCCAGCACCCTGAGTACTGAGCACACAGCACCCTGAGTACTGAGCACCGAGCACCCCGAGTACTGAGCACCCAGCACCCTGAGCACTGAGAACCCAGCACCCTGAGCACTGAGCACCCAGCACCCCAAGCACTGAGCACCCAGCACCCTGAGCACTGAGCACTCAGCACCCTGAGCACTGAGCACCCAGCACCCTGAGCACTGAGCACCCAGCACCCTGAGTACTGAGCAACCAGGACCCTGAGCACTGAGCACCCAGCACCCTGAGTACTGAGCACCCAGCACCCTGAGTACTTAGCACCCAGCACACTGAGCACTGAGCACCCAGAACCCTGAGTACTGAGCACCGAGCACCCTCAGTACTGAGCACCCAGCACCCTGAGTACTGAGCACCCAGCACCCTGAGTACTGAGCACCGAGCATCCGGAGTACTGAGCACCCTGCACCCCGAGCACTGAGCACCCAGCACCGTGAGCACTGAGCACCCTGAGTACTGAGCACCCAGCACCCTGAGCACTGAGCACCCAGCACCTCGTGCACTGAGCACCCTGAGTACTGAGCACCCAGCACCCTGAGTACTGAGCGCTAAGCACCCAGAGCGCTGAGCACCCAGGAAACCAAGCACGGAGCACCCAGGACCCTGAGCACTGAGTACTGAGCACCCAGCACCCTGAGTACTGAGCACCGAGCTCCCCGAGCACTGAGCACCCTGAGTACTGAGCAAACAGCACCCCGATGACAGAGCACCCAACACCCTCAGCACTGAGCACCCAGCACCCCGAGCACTGAGCACCCAGCACCCTGAGTACTGAGCACCCTGAGGAGTGAGCACCGATAACCCTGAGCACTGAGCACCCAGCACCCTGAGTACTGAGCACCCAGCACCCTGAGTACTGAGCACCAAGCACCCCGAGCACTGAGCACCCAGCACCCTGAGTACTGAGCACCCAGCACCCTGAGCACTGAGCACCCAGCACCCTTAGCACTGAGCACCCAGCACCCTGAGCCCTGAGCACCCAGCACCCTGAGTACTGAGCACCCAACGTACTGAGCACCGAGCACCCCTAGCACTGAGCACCCAGCACCCTGAGTAGTGAGCACCCAGCACCCTTAGTACTGAGCACCCAGCACACCGAGCACTGAGCACCCAGCACCCCGAGCACTGAGCACTGAGCACCCTGAGTACTGAGCACTGAGCACCCTTAGTACTGAGCACGGAGCACCCCGAGCACTGAGCAGCCTGCACCTTGAGTACTGAGCACCGAGCACCCCGAGCACTGAGCACCCAGCACCCTGAGTACTGAGCACCCAGCACCCTGAGTACTGAGCACCCAGTACCCCGAGCACTGAGCACCCAGCACCCTGAGCACTGAGAACCCAGCACCCTGAGTACTGAGCACCCAGCACCCCGAGCACTGAGCACCCAGCACCCTGAGTACTGAGCACTCAGCAGCCTGAGTACTGAGAACCGAGCACCCCGAGCACTGAGCACCCAGCACCCTGAGCACTGAGCACACTGAGGACTGAGCACCCAGCACCCTGAGTACTGAGCACCCAGCACCCTGAGTACTGAGCACCCAGCATACTGAGTACTGAGCACCGATCACCCTGAGCACTGAGCACCCAGCACCCCGAGCACTGAGCACCCAGCACCCTGAGTACTGAGCACCCTGAGTATTGAGCACCCAGCACCCCGAGCACTGAGCGCCCAGCACCCCGAGTACTGAGCACCCTGAGCACTGAGCACCCAGCACCCTGAGTACTGAGCACCCAGCACACTGAGCACTGAGCACCCAGCACCCTGAGTACTGAGCACCCAGCACCCTGAGCACTGAGCACCCAGCACCCTGAGTACTGAGCACCCAGCACCCTGAGTACTTAGCACCGAGCACCCTGAGTACTGAGCACCCAGCACCCTGAGTACTGAGCACCCAGCACCCTGAGTACTGAGCACCGAGCACCCCGAGTACTGAGCACCCAGCACCCTGAGCACTGAGAACCCAGCACCCTGAGCACTGAGCACCCAGCACCCCAAGCACTGAGCACCCAGCACCCTGAGCACTGAGCACTCAGCACCCTGAGCACTGAGCACCCAGCACCCTGAGCACTGAGCACCCAGCACCCTGAGTACTGAGCAACCAGGACCCTGAGCACTGAGCACCCAGCACCCTGAGTACTGAGCACCCAGCACCCTGAGTACTTTGCACCCAGCACACTGAGCACTGAGCACCCAGAACCCTGAGTACTGAGCACCGAGCACCCTGAGTACTGAGCACAGAGCACCCTGAGTACTGAGCACCCAGCACCCTGAGTACTGAGCACCGAGCATCCGGAGTACTGAGCACCCTGCACCCCGAGCACTGAGCACCCAGCACCCTGAGCACTGAGCACCCTGAGTACTGAGCACCCAGCACCCTGAGCACTGAGCACCCAGCACCCTGAGTACTGAGCACCGAGCACCCCGAGGACTGAGCACCCAGCACCCTGAGTACTGAGCACCCAACACCAAGAGTACTGAGCACCGAGCATTCTGAGCACTGAGCACCGAGCACCCCGAGCACTGAGCACCCAGCACCCTGAGTACTGAGCACCCAGCACCAAGAGTACTGAGCATCGAGCACCCCGCGTACTGAGCACCCAGCACCCTGAGTAATGAGCACCCAGCACCCTGAGCACTGAGCACAAAGCACGCTGAATACTGAGCACGGAGCACCCTGAGTACTGAGCACCAAGGACCCTGAGCACTGAGCACCCAGCACGCTGAGTACTGAGCGCTGAGCACCCTGAGTACTGAGCACCGAGCACCCTGAGTACTGAGCACCCAGCACCCTGAGCACTGAGCAGCCAGCATCCTGAGCACTGAGCACCCAGCACCCCGAGCACTGAGCACCAAGCACCCTGAGCACTGAGCACCCAGCACCCCGAGGACTGAGCACCCAGCACCCTGAGTACTGAGCACCGAGCACCCGGAGCACTGAGCACCCAGCACCCTGAGTACTGAGCACCCAGCACCCTGAGTACTGAGCACCCAGCACCCCAAGCACTGAGCACCCAGCACCCCGAGCATTGAGCACCCAGCTCCCCGAGCATGAGCACCCAGCAGCCTGAGTACTGAGAACAGAGCACCCTGAGTACTGAGCACCCAGCACGCTGAGCACTGAGCACCCAGCACCCCGAGTACTGAGCAAACAGCACCCCGAGCACTGAGCACCCAGCACCCCGAGAATTAGCACCCAGCACCCTGAGTACTGAGCACCCAGCACCCTGAGTACTGAGCACCCAGCACCCCGTGCACTGAGCACCCTGAGTACTGAGCACCCAGCACCCTGAGTACTGAGCACTAAGCACCCAGAGCGCTGAGCACCCAGCACCCCAAGCACGGAGCACCCAGGACCCCGAGCACTGAGTACTGAGCTCCCAGCACCCTGAGTACTGAGCACCGAGCTCCCCGAGCACTGAGCACCCTGAGTACTGAGCACCCAGCACCCCGATGACAGAGCACCCAGCACCCTCAGCACTGAGCACGCAGCACCCCGAGCACTGAGCACCCAGCACCCTGAGTACTGAGCACCCTGAGGACTGAGCACCGATAACCCTGAGCACTGAGCACCCAGCAACCTGAGTACTGAGCACCCAGCACCCTGAGTACTGAGCACCGAGCACCCCGAGCACTGAGCACCCAGCACCCTGAGTACTGAGCACCCAGCACCCTGAGCACTGAGCACCCAGCACCCTGAGTACTGAGCACCCAACGTACTGAGCACCGAGCACCCCTAGCACTGAGCACCCAGCACCCTGAGTACTGAGCACCCAGCAGCCGGAGCACTGAGCACCCAGCACACCGAGCACTGAGCACTGAGCACCCTGAATACTGAGCACTGAGCACCCTTAGTACTGAGCACCGAGCACCCTGAGTACTGAGCACCCAGCACCCTGAGCACTGAGCACGGAGCATCCCGAGGACTGAGCACCCAGCACCGTGAGCACTGAGCAGCCAGCACCTTGAGTACAGAGCACCGAGCACCCCGAGCACTGAGCACCCAGCACCCTGAGTCCTGAGCACCCAGCACCCTGAGCACTGCGCACCCAGCACCCCGAGCACTGAGCACCCAGCACCCTGAGTACTGAGCACCCAGCACCCTGAGTACTGAGCACCCAGTACCCCGAGCACTGAGCACCCAGCACCCTGAGCACTGAGCACCCAGCACCCTGAGTACTGAACACCCAGCACCCCGAGCACTGAGCACCCAGCACCCTGAGTACTGAGCACTCAGCACCCTGAGTACTGGGCACCGAGCACCCCGAGCACTGAGCACCCAGCACCCTGAGCACTGAGCACCCTGAGGACTGAGCACCCAGCACCCTGAGTACTGAGCACCCAGCACCCTGAGTACTGAGCACCCAGCATCCTGAGTACTGAGCAACGATCACCCTGAGCACTGAGCACCCAGCACCCTGAGCACTGAGCAGCCAGCACCCTGAGTACTGAGCACCCTGAGTACTGAGAACCCAGCACCCCGAGCACTGAGCACCCAGCACCCCGAGTACTGAGCACCCTGAGCACTGAGCACCCAGCACCCTGAGTACTGAGCACCCAGCACCCTGAGCACTGAGCACCCAGCACCCTGAGTACTGAGCACCCAGCACCCTGTGCACTGAGCACCCAGCACCCTGAGTACTGAGCACCCAGCACCCTGAGTACTTAGCACTGAGCACCCTGAGTACTGAGCACCCAGGACCCTGAGTACTGAGCACCCAGCACCCTGAGTACTGAGCACTGAGCACCCCGAGTACTGAGCACCCAGCACCCTGAGCACTGAGAACCCAGCACCCTGAGCACTAAGCACCCAGCACCCCAAGCACTGAGCACCCAGCACCCTGAGCACTGAGCACCCAGCACCCTGAGCACTGAGCACCCAGCACCCTGAGCACTGAGCACCCAGCACCCTGAGTACTGAGCACCCAACGTACTGAGCACCGAGCACCCCTAGCACTGAGCACCCAGCACCCTGAGTACTGAGCACACAGCACCCTGAGTACTGAGCACCCAGCACCCCGAGCACTGAGCACCCAGCACCCCGAGCACTGAGCACTGAGCACCCTGAGTACTGAGCACTGAGCACCCTTAGTACTGAGCACCGAGCACCCTGAGTACTGAGCACCCAACACCCTGAGCACTGAGCACGGAGCACCCCGAGGACTGAGCACCCAGAACCGTGAGCACTGAGCAGCCAGGACCTTGAGTACTGAGCACCGAGCACCCCGAGCACTGAGCACCCAGCACCCTGAGGCCTGAGCACCCAGCACCCTGAGTACTGAGCACCCAGCACCCTGAGTACTGAGCACCGAGCATCCGGAGTACTGAGCACCCTGCACCCCGAGCACTGAGCACCCAGCACCCTGAGCACTGAGCACCCTGAGGAATGAGCACCCAGCACCCTGAGTACTGAGCACCCAGCATCCTGAGTACTGAGCACCGATCACCCTGAGCACTGAGCACCCAGCAACCCGAGCACTGAGCACCCAGCACCCTGAGTACTGAGCACCCTGAGTACTGAGCACCCAGCACCCTGAGAACTGAGCACCCTGAGTACTGAGCACCCACCACACTGAGCACTGAGCACCCAGCACCCTGAGTACTGAGCACCCAGCACCCTGAGCACTGAGCACCCAGCACCCTGAGTACGGAGCACCCAGCACCCTGAGTACTTAGCACCCAGCAACCTGAGCACTGAGCACCCAGCACCCTGAGTACTGAGCACCGAGCACCCTGAGCACTGAGTACCCAGCACCCTGAGTACTGAGCACACAGCACCCCAAGCACTGAGCACCCAGCACCCTGAGCACTGAGCACCCAGCACCCTGAGCACTGAGCACCCAGCACCCTGAGCACTGAGCACCCAGCACCCTGAGTACTGAGCACCCAGCACCCCAAGCACTGAGCACCCAGCACCCTGAGCACTGAGCACCCAGCACCCCAAGCACTGAGCACCCAGCACCCTGAGCACTGAGCACCCAGCACCCTGAGCACTGAGCACCCAGCACCCTGAGCACTGAGCACCCAGCACCCTGAGTACTGAGCACCCAACGTACTGAGCACCGAGCACCCCTAGCACTGAGCACCCAGCACCCTGAGTACTGAGCACCCAGCACCCTGAGTACTGAGCACCCAGCACCCCGAGCACTGAGCACCCAGCACCCCGAGCACTGAGCACTGAGCACCCTGAGTACTGAGCACTGAGCACCCTTAGTAATGAGCACCGAGCACCCTGAGTACTGAGCACCCAGCACCCTGAGCACTGAGCACGGAGCACCCCGAGGACTGAGCACCCAGCACCGTGAGCACTGAGCAGCCAGCACCTTGAGTACTGAGCACCGAGCACCCCGAGCACTGAGCACCCAGCACCCTGAGTCCTGAGCACCCAGCACCCTGAGCACTGAGCACCCAGCACCCTGAGTACTGAGCACCCAGTACCCCGAGCACTGAGCACCCAGCACCCCGAGCACTGAGCACCCAGCACCCTGAGTCCTGAGCACCCAGCACCCCGAGCACTGAGCACCCAGTACCCCGAGCACTGAGCACCCAGCACCCCGAGCACTGAGCACCCAGCACCCTGAGTACTGAGCACCCTGAGTACTGAGCACCCAGCACCCCGAGCACTGAGCACCCAGCACCCCGAGTACTGAGCACCCTTAGTACTGAGCACCCAGCACCCTGAGTACTGAGCACCCTGAGTACTGAGCACCCAGCACCCTGAGCACTGAGCACCCAGCACCCTGAGCACTGAGCACCCAGCACCCTGAGTACTGAGCAACCAGGACCCTGAGCACTGAGCACCCAGCACCCTGAGTACTGAGCACCCAGCACCCTGAGTACTTAGCACCCAGCACACTGAGCACTGAGCACCCAGAACCCTGAGTACTGAGCACCGAGCACCTTGAGTACTGAGCACCCAGCACCCTGAGTACTGAGCACCCAGCACCCTGAGTACTGAGCACCGAGCATCCGGAGTACTGAGCACCCTGCACCCCGAGCACTGAGCACCCAGCACCCTGAGCACTGAGCACCCTGAGTACTGAGCACCCAGCACCCTGAGCACTGAGCACCCAGCACCCTGAGTACTGAGCACCGAGCACCCCGAGGACTGAGCACCCAGCACCCTGAGTACTGAGCACCCAGCACCAAGAGTACTGAGCACCGAGCATCCTGAGCACTGAGCACCGAGCACCCCGAGCACTGAGCACACAGCACCCTGAGTACTGAGCACCCAGCACCAAGAGTACTGAGCACCGAGCACCCCGAGTACTGAGCACCCAGCACCCTGAGTAATGAGCACCCAGCACCCTGAGCACTGAGCACAAAGCACGCTGAATACTGAGCACGGAGCACCCTGAGTACTGAGCACCAAGGACCCTGAGCACTGAGCACCCAGCACGCTGAGTACTGAGCGCTGAGCACCCTGAGTACTGAGCACCGAGCACCCTGAGTACTGAGCACCCAGCACCCTGAGCACTGAGCAGCCAGCATCCTGAGCACTGAGCACCCAGCACCCCGAGCACTGAGCACCCAGCACCCTGAGCACTGAGCACCCAGCACCCCGAGTACTGAGCACCCAGCACCCTGAGTACTGAGCACCGAGCACCCCGAGAACTGAGCACCCAGCACCCTGAGTACTGAGCACCCAGCACCCTGAGTACTGAGCACCCAGCACCCCGAGCACTGAGCAACCAGCACCCCGAGCACTGAGCACCCAGCACCCCGAGAATGAGCACCCAGCAGCCTGAGTACTGAGAACAGAGCACCCAGAGTACTGAGCACCCAGCACGCTGAGCACTGAGCACAAAGCACCCCGAGAATTAGCACCCAGCACCCTGAGTACTGAGCACCCAGCACCCTGAGTACTGAGCACCCAGCACCTCGTGCACTGAGCACCCTGAGTACTGAGCACCGAGCTCCCCGAGCACTGAGCACCCAGAGTACTGAGCAAACAGCACCCCGATGACAGAGCACCCAGCACCCTCAGCACTGAGCACGCAGCACCCCGAGCACTGAGCACCCAGCACCCTGAGTACTGAGCACCCTGAGGAGTGAGCACCGATAACCCTGAGCACGGAGCACCCAGCACCCTGAGTACTGAGCACCCAGCACCCTGAGTACTGAGCACCGAGCACCCCGAGCACTGAGCACCCAGCACCCTGAGTACTGAGCACCCAGCACCCTGAGCACTGAGCACCCAGCACCCTTAGCACTGAGCACCCAGCACCCTGAGCACTGAGCACCCAGCACCCTGAGTACTGAGCACCCAACGTACTGAGCACCGAGCACCCCTAGCACTGAGCACCCAGCACACTGAGTAGTGAGCACCCAGCACCCTGAGTACTGAGCACCCAGCACAACGAGCACTGAGCACCCAGCACCCCGAGCACTGAGCACTGAGCACCCTGAGTACTGAGCACTGAGCACCCTTAGTACTGAGCACCGAGCACCCCGAGCACTGAGCAGCCAGCACCTTGAGTACTGAGCACCGAGCACCCCGAGCACTGAGCACCCAGCACCCTGAGTACTGAGCACCCAGCACCATGAGTACTGAGCACCCAGTACCCCGAGCACTGAGCACCCAGCACCCTGAGCACTGAGAACCCAGCACCCTGAGTACTGAGCACCCAGCACCCCGAGCACTGAGCACCCAGCACCCTGAGTACTGAGCACTCAGCAGCCTGATTACTGAGAACCGAGCACCCCAAGCACTGAGCACCCAGCACCCTGAGCACTGAGCACACTGAGGACTGAGCACCCAGCACCCTGAGTACTGAGCACCCAGCACCCTGAGTACTGAGCACCCAGCATACTGAGTACTGAGCACCGATCGCCCTGAGCACTGAGCACCCAGCACCCCGAGCACTGAGCACCCAGCAGCCTGAGTACTGAGCACCCTGAGTATTGAGCACCCAGCACCCCGAGCACTGAGCGCCCAGCACCCCGAGTACTGAGCACCCTGAGCACTGAGCACCCAGCACCCTGAGTACTGAGCACCCAGCACACTGAGCACTGAGCACCCAGCACCCTGAGTACTGAGCACCCAGCACCCTGAGCACTGAGCACCCAGCACCCTGAGTACTGAGCACCCAGCACCCTGAGTACTTAGCACCGAGCACCCTGAGTACTGAGCACCCAGCACCCTGAGTACTGAGCACCCAGCACCCTGAGTACTGAGCACCGAGCACCCCGAGTACTGAGCACCCAGCACCCTGAGCACTGAGAACCCAGCACCCTGAGCACTGCGCACCCAGCACCCCAAGCACTGAGCACCCAGCACCCTGAGCACTGAGCACTCAGCACCCTGAGCACTGAGCACCCAGCACCCTGAGCACTGAGCACCCAGCACCCTGAGTACTGAGCAACCAGGACCCTGAGCACTGAGCACCCAGCACCCTGAGTACTGAGCACCCAGCACCCTGAGTACTTAGCACCCAGCACACTGAGCACTGAGCACCCAGAACCCTGAGTACTGAGCACCGAGCACCCTGAGTACTGAGCACCCAGCACCCTGAGTACTGAGCACCCAGCACCCTGAGTACTGAGCACCGAGCATCCGGAGTACTGAGCACCCTGCACCCCGAGCACTGAGCACACAGCACCCTGAGCACTGAGCACCCTGAGTACTGAGCACCCAGCACCCTGAGCACTGAGCACCCAGCACCCTGAGTACTGAGCACGGAGCACCCCGAGGACTGAGCACCCAGCACCCTGAGTACTGAGCACCCAGCACCAAGAGTACTGAGCATCGAGCACCCCGAGTACTGAGCACCCAGCACCCTGAGTAATGAGCACCCAGCACCCTGAGCACTGAGCACAAAGCACGCTGAATACTGAGCACGGAGCACCCTGAGTACTGAGCACCAAGGACCCTGAGCACTGAGCACCCAGCACGCTGAGTACTGAGCGCTGAGCACCCTGAGTACTGAGCACCGAGCACCCTGAGTACTGAGCACCCAGCACCCTGAGCACTGAGCAGCCAGCATCCTGAGCACTGAGCACCCAGCACCCCGAGCACTGAGCACCCAGCACCCTGATCACTGAGCACCCAGCACCCCGAGGACTGAGCACCCAGCACCCTGAGTACTGAGCACCGAGCACCCGGAGCACTGAGCACCCAGCACCCTGAGTACTGAGCACCCAGCACCCTGAGTACTGAGCACCCAGCACCCCAAGCACTGAGCACCCAGCACCCCGAGAATTGAGCACCCACCTCCCCGAGCATGAGCACCCAGCAGCCTGAGTACTGAGAACAGAGCACCCTGAGTACTGAGCACCCAGCACGCTGAGCACTGAGCACCCAGCACCCCGAGTACTGAGCAAACAGCACCCCGAGCACTGAGCACCCAGCACCCCGAGAATTAGCACCCAGCACCCTGAGTACTGAGCACCCAGCACCCTGAGTACTGAGCACCCAGCACCCCGTGCACTGAGCACCCTGAGTACTGAGCACCCAGCACCCTGAGTACTGAGCACTAAGCACCCAGAGCTCTGAGCACCCAGCACCCCAAGCACGGAGCACCCAGGACCCCGAGCACTGAGTACTGAGAACCCAGCACCCTGAGTACTGAGCACCGAGCTCCCCGAGCACTGAGCACCCTGAGTACTGAGCACCCAGCACCCCGATGACAGAGCACCCAGCACCCTCAGCACTGAGCACGCATCACCCCGAGCACTGAGCACCCAGCACCCTGAGTACTGAGCACCCTGAGGACTGAGCACCGATAACCCTGAGCACTGAGCACCCAGCAACCTGAGTACTGAGCACCCAGCACCCTGAGTACTGAGCACCGAGCACCCCGAGCACTGAGCACCCAGCACCCTTAGTACTGAGCACCCAGCACCCTGAGCACTGAGCACCCAGCACCCTGAGTACTGAGCACCCAACGTACTGAGCACCGAGCACCCCTAGCACTGAGCACCCAGCACCCTGAGTACTGAGCACCCAGCACCCGGAGCACTGAGCACCCAGCACACCGAGCACTGAGCACTGAGCACCCTGAATACTGAGCACTGAGCACCCTTAGTACTGAGCACCGAGCACCCTGAGTACTGAGCACCCAGCACCCTGAGCACTGAGCACGGAGCATCCCGAGGACTGAGCACCCAGCACCGTGAGCACTGAGCAGCCATTACCTTGAGTACAGAGCACCGAGCACCCCGAGCACTGAGCACCCAGCACCCTGAGTCCTGAGCACCCAGCACCCTGAGCACTGCGCACCCAGCACCCCGAGCACTGAACACCCAGCACCCTGAGTACTGAGCACCCAGCACCCTGAGTACTGAGCACCCAGTACCCCGAGCACTGAGCACCCAGCACCCTGAGCACTGAGCACCCAGCACCCTGAGTACTGAACACCCAGCACCCCGAGCACTGAGCACCCAGCACCCTGAGTACTGAGCACTCAGCACCCTGAGTACTGAGCACCGAGCACCCCGAGCACTGAGCACCCATCACCCTGAGCACTGAGCACCCTGAGGACTGAGCACCCAGCACCCTGAGTACTGAGCACCCAGCACCCTGAGTACTGAGCACCCAGCATCCTGAGTACTGAGCAACGATCACCCTGAGCACTGAGCACCCAGCACCCTGAGCACTGAGCAGCCAGCACCCTGAGTACTGAGCACCCTGAGTACTGAGAACCCAGCACCCCGAGCCCTGAGCACCCAGCACCCCGAGTACTGAGCACCCTGAGCACTGAGCACCCAGCACCCTGAGTACTGAGCACCCAGCACCCTGAGCACTGAGCACCCAGCACCCTGAGTACTGAGCACCCAGCACCCTGAGCACTGAGCACCCAGCACCCTGAGTACTGAGCACCCAGCACCCTGAGTACTTAGCACCGAGCACCCTGAGTACTGAGCACCCAGGACCCTGAGTACTGAGCACCCAGCACCCTGAGTACTGAGCACTGAGCACCCCGAGTACTGAGCACCCAGCACCCTGAGCACTGAGAACCCAGCACCCTGAGCACTAAGCACCCAGCACCCCAAGCACTGAGCACCCAGCACCCTGAGCACTGAGCACCCAGAACCCTGAGAACTGAGCACCCAGCACCCTGAGCACTGAGCACCCAGCACCCTGAGTACTGAGCACCCAACGTACTGAGCACCGAGCACCCCTAGCCCTGAGCACCCAGCACCCTGAGTACTGAGCACACAGCACCCTGAGTACTGAGCACCCAGCACCCCGAGCACTGAGCACCCAGCACCCCGAGCACTGAGCACTGAGCACCCTGAGTACTGAGCACTGAGCACCCTTAGTACTGAGCACCGAGCACCCTGAGTACTGAGCACCCAACACCCTGAGCACTGAGCACGGAGCACCCCGAGGACTGAGCACCCAGAACCGTGAGCACTGAGCAGCCAGGACCTTGAGTACTGAGCACCGAGCACCCCGAGCACTGAGCACCCAGCACCCTGAGGCCTGAGCACCCAGCACCCTGAGTACTGAGCACCCAGCACCCTGAGTACTGAGCACCGAGCATCCGGAGTACTGAGCACCCTGCACCCCGAGCACTGAGCACCCAGCACCCTGAGCACTGAGCACCCTGAGGAATGAGCACCCAGCACCCTGAGTACTGAGCACCCAGCATCCTGAGTACTGAGCACCGATCACCCTGAGCACTGAGCACCCAGCAACCCGAGCACTGAGCACCCAGCACCCTGAGTACTGAGCACCCTGAGTACTGAGCACCCAGCACACCGAGAACTGAGCACCCTGAGTACTGAGCACCCACCACCCTGAGCACCCAGCACCCTGAGTACTGAGCACCCAGCACCCTGAGCACTGAGCACCCAGCACCCTGAGTACGGAGCACCCAGCACCCTGAGCACTGAGTACCCAGCACCCTGAGTACTGAGCACACAGCACCCCAAGCACTGAGCACCCAGCACCCTGAGCACTGAGCACCCAGCACCCTGAGCACTGAGCACCCAGCACCCTGAGCACTGAGCACCCAGCACCCTGAGTACTGAGCACCCAGCACCCCAAGCACTGAGCACCCAGCACCCTGAGCACTGAGCACCCAGCACCCCAAGCACTGAGCACCCAGCACCCTGAGCACTGAGCACCCAGCACCCTGAGCACTGAGCACCCAGCACCCTGAGCACTGAGCACCCAGCACCCTGAGTACTGAGCACCCAACGTACTGAGCACCGAGCACCCCTAGCACTGAGCACCCAGCACCCTGAGTACTGAGCACCCAGCACCCTGAGTACTGAGCACCCAGCACCCCGAGCACTGAGCACCCAGCACCCCGAGCACTGAGCACTGAGCACCCTGAGTACTGAGCACTGAGCACCCTTAGTAATGAGCACCGAGCACCCTGAGTACTGAGCACCCAGCACCCTGAGCACTGAGCACGGAGCACCCCGAGGACTGAGCACCCAGCACCGTGAGCACTGAGCAGCCAGCACCTTGAGTACTGAGCACCGAGCACCCCGAGCACTGAGCACCCAGCACCCTGAGTCCTGAGCACCCAGCACCCTGAGCACTGAGCACCCAGCACCCCGAGCACTGAGCACCCAGCACCCTGAGTACTGAGCACCCAGCACCCTGAGTACTGAGCACTCAGCACCCTGAGTACTGAGCACCGAGCACCCCGAGCACTGAGCACCCAGCACCCTGAGCACTGAGCACACTGAGGACTGAGCACCCAGCACCCTGAGTACTGAGCACCCAGCACCCTGAGTACTGAGCACCCAGCATACTGAGTACTGAGCACCGATCACCCTGAGCACTGAGCACCCAGCACCCCGAGCACTGAGCACCCAGCACCCTGAGTACTGAGCACCCTGAGTATTGAGCACCCAGCACCCTGAGCACTGAGCTCCCAGCACCCCGAGTACTGAGCACCCTGAGCACTTAGCACTGAGCACCCAGCACCCTGAGTACTGAGCACCCAGCACCCTGAGCACTGAGCACCCAGCACCCTGAGTACTGAGCACCCAGCACCCTGAGTACTTAGCACCGAGCACCCTGAGTACTGAGCACCCAGCACCCTGAGTACTGAGCACCCAGCACCCTGAGTACTGAGCACCGAGCACCCTGAGTACTGAGCACCCAGCACCCTGAGCACTGAGAACCCAGCACCCTGAGCACTGAGCACCCAGCACCCCAAGCACTGAGCACCCAGCACCCTGAGCACTGAGCACTCAGCACCCTGAGCACTGAGCACCCAGCACCCTGAGCACTGAGCACCCAGCACCCTGAGTACTGAGCACCCAGCACCCTGAGCACTGAGCACACAGCACCCTGAGTACTGAGCACCCAGCACCCTGAGTACTGAGCACCCAGCACCCTGAGCACTGAGCACCCAGCACCCCGAGCACTGAGCACCCAGCACCCTGAGTACTGAGCACCGTGAGTACTGAGCACCCAGCACCCCGAGCACTGAGCACCCAGCACCCCGAGTACTGAGCACCCTGAGTACTGAGCACCCAGCACCCTGAGTACTGAGCACCCTGAGTACTGAGCACCCAGCACCCTGAGCACTGAGCACCCAGCACCCTGAGTACTGAGCACCCAACGTACTGAGCACCGAGCACCCCGAGCACTGAGCACCCAGCACCCTGACTACTGAGCACCCAGCACCCTGAGTACTGAGCACTCAGCACCCTGAGTACTGAGCACCGAGCACCCAGAGTACTGAGTACCCAGCACCCTGAGCACTGAGAACCCAGCACCCTGAGCACTGAGCACCCAGCACCCCAAGCACTGAGCACCCAGCACCCTGAGTACTGAGCACCCTGAGTACTGAGCACCCAGCACCCCGAGCACTGAGCACCCTGCACCCTGAGTACTGAGAACCAAAGCACCATGAGTACTGAGCACCCTGAGTACTGAGCACCCAGCACCCTGAGCACTGAGCACCCAGCACCCTGAGTACTGAGCACCCAGCACCCTGAGCACTGAGCACCCAGCACCCTGAGTCCTGAGCACCCAGCACCCTGAGTTCTTAGCACCCAGCACACTGAGCACTGAGCACCCAGCACCCTGAGTACTGAGCACCGAGCACCCTGAGTACTGAGCACCCAGCACCCTGAGTACTGAGCACCCAGCACGCTGAGTACTGAGCACCGAGCATCCGGAGTACTGAGCACCCTGCACCCCGAGCACTGAGCACCCAGCACCCTGAGCACTGAGCACCCTGAGGACTGAGCACCCAGCACCCTGAGTACTGAGCACCCAGTATCCTGAGTACTGAGCACCGATCACCCTGAGCACTGAGCACCCAGCAACCCGAGCACTGAGCACCCAGCACCCTGAGTACTGAGCACCCTGAGTACTGTGCACCCAGCACCCCGAGCACTGCGCACCCAGCACCCCGAGCACTGAGCACCCAGCACCCTGAGTACTGAGCACCCAGGACCCTGAGTACTGAGCACCCAGTACCAAGAGCACTGAGCACCCAGCACCCTGAGCACTGAGCACCCAGCACCCTGAGTACTGAACACCCAGCACCCCGAGCACTGAGCACCCAGCACCCTGAGTACTGAGCACTCAGCACCCTGATTACTGAGCACCGAGCACCCCGAGCACTGAGCACACAGCACCCTGAGCACTGAGCACCCTGAGGACTGAGCACCCAGCACCCTGAGTACTGAGCACCCAGCACCCTGAGTACTGAGCACCCAGCATCCTGAGTACTGAGCAACGATCACCCTGAGCACTGGGCACCCAGCACCCTGAGCACTGAGCAGCCAGCACCCTGAGTACTGAGCACCCTGAGTACTGAGCACCCAGCACCCCGAGCACTGAGCACCCAGCACCCCGAGTACTGAGCACCCTGAGCACTGAGCACCCAGCACCCTGAGTACTGAGCACCCAGCACCCTGAGCACTGAGCACCCAACACCCTGAGTACTGAGCACAAAGAACCCTGAGCACTGAGCACCCAGCACCCTGAGTACTGAGCACCCAGCACCCTGAGTACTTAGCACTGAGCACCCTGAGTACTGAGCACCCAGGACCCTGAGTACTGAGCACCCAGCACCCTGAGTACTGAGCACCGAGCACCCCGAGTACTGAGCACCCAGCACCCTGAGCACTGAGAACCCAGCACCCTGAGCACTAAGCACCCAGCACCCCAAGCACTGAGCACCCAGCATCCTGAGCACTGAGCACCCAGCACCGTGAGCACTGAGCACCCAGCACCCTGAGCACTGAGCACCCAGCACCCTGAGTACTGAGCACCCAACGTACTGAGCACCGAGCACCCCTAGCACTGAGCACCCAGCACCCTGAGTACTGAGCACCCAGCACCCTGAGTACTGAGCACCCAGCACCCCGAGCACTGAGCACCCAGCACCCCGAGCACTGAGCACTGAGCACCCTGAGTACTGAGCACTGAGCCCCCTTAGTACTGAGCACCGAGCACCCTGAGTACTGAGCACCCAACACCCTGAGCACTGAGTACCCAGCACCCTGAGCACTGAGCACCCAGCACCCTGAGTACTGAGCACCCAGAACCGTGAGCACTGAGCAGCCAGGACCTTGAGTACTGAGCACCGAGCACCCCGAGCACTGAGCACCCAGCACCCTGAGTCCTGAGCACCCAGCACCCTGAGTACTGAGCACCCAGCACCCTGAGTACTGAGCACCGAGCATCCGGAGTACTGAGCACCCTGCACCCCGAGCACTGAGCACCCAGCACCCTGAGCACTGAGCACCCTGAGGAATGAGCACCCAGCACCCTGAGTACTGAGCACCCAGCATCCTGAGTACTGAGCACCGATCACCCTGAGCACTGAGCACCCAGCAACCCGAGCACTGAGCACCCAGCACCCTGAGTACTGAGCACCCTGTGTACTGAGCACCCAGCACCCCGAGCACTGAGCACCCAGCAACCCGAGCACTGAGCACCCAGCACCCTGAGTACTGAGCACCCTGAGTACTGAGCACCCAGCACCCTGAGTACTGAGCACCCTGAGTACTGAGTACCCACCACCCTGAGCACTGAGCACCCAGCACCCTGAGTACTGAGCACCCAGCACCCTGAGCACTGAGCACCCAGCACCCTGAGTATGGAGCACCCAGCACCCTGAGTACTTAGCACCCTGCAACCTGAGCACTGAGCACCCAGCACCCTGAGTACTGAGCACCGAGAACCCTGAGCACTGAGTACCCAGCACCCTGAGCACTGAGCACACAGCACCCCAAGCACTGAGCACCCAGCACCCTGAGCACTGAGCACCCAGCACCCTGAGCACTGAGCACCCAGCACCCTGAGCACTGAGCACCCAGCACCCTGAGTACTGAGCACCCAGCACCCCAAGCACTGAGCACCCAGCACCCTGAGCACTGAGCACCCAGCACCCCAAGCACTGAGCACCCAGCACCCTGAGCACTGAGCACCCAGCACCCTGAGCACTGAGCACCCAGCACCCTGAGTACTGAGCACCCAACGTACTGAGCACCGAGCACCCCTAGCACTGAGCACCCAGCACCCTGAGTACTGAGCACCCAGCACCCTGAGTACTGAGCACCCAGCACCCCGAGCACTGAGCACTGAGCACCCTGAGTACTGAGCACTGAGCACCCTTAGTAATGAACACCGAGCACCCTGAGTACTGAGCACCCAGCACCCTGAGCACTGAGCACGGAGCACCCCGAGGACTGAGCACCCAGCACCGTGAGCACTGAGCAGCCAGCACCTTGAGTACTGAGCACCGAGCACCCCGAGCACTGAGCACCCAGCACCCTGAGTCCTGAGCACCCAGCACCCTGAGCACTGAGCACCCAGCACCGCGAGCACTGAGCACCCAGCACCCTGAGTACTGAGCACCCAGCACCCTGAGTACTGAGCACCCAGTACCCCGAGCACTGAGCACCCAGCACACTGAGCACTGAGCACCCAGCACCCTGAGTACTGAGCACCCAGCACCCCGAGCACTGAGCACCCAGCACCCTGAGTACTGAGCACTCAGCACCCTGAGTACTGAGCACCGAGCACCCCGAGCACTGAGCACCCAGCACCCTGAGCACTGAGCACACTGAGGACTGAGCACCCAGCACCCTGAGTACTGAGCACCCAGCACCCTGAGTACTGAGCACCCAGCATACTGAGTACTGAGCACCGATCACCCTGAGCACTGAGCACCCAGCACCCCGAGCACTGAGCACCCAGCACCCTGAGTACTGAGCACCCAGAGTATTGAGCACCCAGCACCCTGAGCACTGAGCGCCCAGCACCCCGAGTACTGAGCACCCTGAGCACTGAGCACTGAGCACCCAGCACCCTGAGTACTGAGCACCCAGCACCCTGAGCACTGAGCACCCAGCACCCTGAGTACTGAGCACCCAGCACCCTGAGTACTTAGCACCGAGCACCCTGAGTACTGAGCACCCAGCACCCTGAGTACTGAGCACCCAGCACCCTGAGCACTGAGCACTCAGCACCCTGAGCACTGAGCACCCAGCACCCTGAGCACTGAGCACCCAGCACCCTGAGTACTGAGCACCCAGCACCCTGAGCACTGAGCACCCAGCACCCTGAGTACTGAGCACCCAGCACCCTGAGTACTGAGCACCCAGCACCCTGAGCACTGAGCACCCAGCACCCCGAGCACTGAGCACCCAGCACCCTGAGTACTGAGCACCCTGAGTACTGAGCACCCAGCACCCCGAGCACTGAGCACCCAGCACCCCGAGTACTGAGCACCCTGAGTACTGAGCACCCAGCACCCTGAGTACTGAGCACCCTGAGTACTGAGCACCCAGCACCCTGAGCACTGAGCACCCAGCACCCTGAGTACTGAGCACCCAGCACCCTGAGCACTGAGCACCCAGCACCCTGAGTACTGAGCACCCAGCACCCTGAGTACTTAGCACCGAGCACCCTGAGTACTGAGGACCCAGCACCCTGAGTACTGAGCACCGAGCACCCCGAGTACTGAGTACCCAGCACCCTGAGCACTGAGAACCCAGCACCCTGAGCACTGAGCACCCAGCACCCCAAGCACTGAGCACCCAGCACCCTGAGTACTGAGCACCCTGAGTACTGAGCACCCAGCACCCCGAGAACTGAGCACCCTGCACCCTGAGTACTGAGCACCAAAGCACCATGAGTACTGAGCACCCTGAGTACTGAGCACCCAGCACCCTGAGCACTGAGCACCCAGCACCCTGAGTACTGAGCACCCAGCACCCTGAGCACTGAGCACCCAGCACCCTGAGTCCTGAGCACCCAGCACCCTGAGTTCTTAGCACCCAGCACACTGAGCACTGAGCACCCAGCACCCTGAGTACTGAGCACCGAGCACCCTGAGTACTGAGCACCCAGCACCCTGAGTACTGAGCACCCAGCACGCTGAGTACTGAGCACCGAGCATCCCGAGTACTGAGCACCCTGCACCCCGAGCACTGAGCACCCAGCACCCTGAGCACTGAGCACCCTGAGGACTGAGCACCCAGCACCCTGAGTACTGAGCACCCAGCATCCTGAGTACTGAGCACCGATCACCCTGAGCACTGAGCACCCAGCAACCCGAGCACTGAGCACCCAGCACCCTGAGTACTGAGCACCCTGAGTACTGTGCACCCAGCACCCCGAGCACTGAGCACCCAGCAACCCGAGCACTGAGCACCAAGCACCCTGAGTACTGAGCACCCTGAGTACTGAGCACCCAGCACCCTGAGTACTGAGCACCCTGAATACTGAGCACCCAGCACCCTGAGTACTGAGCACCCAGCACCCTGAGTATTGAGCACCCAGCACCCCGAGCACTGAGCGCCCAGCACCCCGAGTACTGAGCACCCTGAGCACTGAGCACTGAGCACCCAGCACCCTGAGTACTGAGCACCCAGCACCCTGAGCACTGAGCACCCAGCACCCTGAGTACTGAGCACCCAGCACCCTGAGTACTTAGCACCGAGCACCCTGAGTACTGAGCACCCAGCACCCTGAGTACTGAGCACCCAGCACCCTGAGTACTGAGCACCGAGCACCCCGAGTACTGAGCACGCAGCACCCTGAGCACAGAGCACTCAGCACCCTGAGCACTGAGCACCCAGCACCCTGAGCACTGAGCACCCAGCACCCTGAGTACTGAGCACCCAGCACCCTGAGCACTGAGCACCCAGCACCCTGAGTACTGAGCACCCAGCACCCTGAGCACTGAGCACCCAGCACCCTGAGTACTGAGCACCCAGCACCCTGAGTACTGAGCACCCAGCACCCTGAGCACTTAGCACCCAGCACCCTGAGTACTGAGCACCCAGCACCCTGAGCACTGAGCACCCAGCACCCTGAGTACTGAGCACCCAGCACCCTGAGCACTGAGCACCCAGCACCCTGAGTACTGAGCACCCAGCACCCGGAGCACTGAGCACCCAGCACCCTGAGTACTGAGCACAAAGCACCCTGAGTACTGAGCACCCAGCACCCTGAGCACTGAGCACCCAGCACCCTGAGTACTGAGCACCCAGCACCCTGAGTACTTAGCACCCAGCACACTGAGCACTGAGCACCCAGCACCCTGAGTACTGAGCACCGAGCACCCTGAGTACTGAGCACCCAGCACCCTGAGTACTGAGCACCCAGCACCCTGAGTACTGAGCACCGAACATCCGGAGTACTGATCACCCTGCACCCCGAGCACTGAGCACCCAGCACCCTGAGCACTGAGCACCCTGAGTACTGAGCACCCAGCACCCTGAGCACTGAGCACCCAGCACCCTGAGTACTGAGCACCGAGCACCCCGAGCACTGAGCACCCAGCACCCTGAGTACTGAGCACCCAGCACCAAGAGTACTGAGCACCGTGCATCCTGAGCACTGAGCACCGAGCACCACGAGCACTGAGCACCCAGCACCCTGAGTACTGAGCACCCAGCACCAAGAGTACTGAGCACCGAGCACCCCGAGTACTGAGCAAACAACACCCTGAGTAATGAGCACCCAGCACCCTGAGCACTGAGCACCCTGAGTACTGAGCACCAAGGACCCTGAGCACTGAGCACCCAGCACGCTGAGTACTGAGCGCTGAGCACCCTGAGTACTGAGCACCGAGCACCCTGAGTACTGAGCACCCAGCACCCTGAGCACTGAGCAGCCAGCATCCTGAGCACTGAGCACCCAGCACCCCGAGCACTGAGCACCCAGCACCCTGAGCACTGAGCACCCAGCACCCCGAGGACTGAGCACCCAGCACCCTGAGTACTGAGCACCGAGCACCCCGAGCACTGAGCACCCAGCACCCTGAGTACTGAGCACCCAGCACCCTGAGTACTGAGCACCCAGCACCCCGAGCACTGAGCACCCAGCACCCCGAGCACTGAGCACCCAGCTCCCCGAGCATGAGCACCCAGCAGCCTGAGTACTGAGAACAGAGCACCCAGAGTACTGAGCACCCAGCACGCTGAGCACTGAGCACCCAGCACCCCGAGTACTGAGCAAACAGCACCCCGAGCACTGAGCACCCAGCACCCCGAGAATTAGCACCCAGCACCCTGAGTACTGAGCACCCAGCACCCTGAGTACTGAGCACCCAGCACCCCATGCACTGAGCACCCTGAGTACTGAGCACCCAGCACCCTGAGTAGTGAGCACTAAGCACCCAGAGCGCTGAGCACCCAGCACCCCAAGCACGGAGCACCCAGGACCCCGAGCACTGAGTACTGAGCACCCAGCACCCTGAGTACTGAGCACCGAGCTCCCCGAGCACTGATCACCCTATGTACAGAGCACCCAGCACCCCGATGACAGAGCACCCAGCAACCTCAGCACTGAGCACGCAGCACCCCGAGCACTGAGCACCCAGCATCCTGAGTACTGAGCACCCTGAGGACTGAGCACCGATAACCCTGAGCACTGAGCACCCAGCACCCTGAGTCCTGAGCACCCAGCACCCTGAGTACTGAGCACCAAGCACCCCGAGCACTGAGCACCCAGCACCCTGAGTACTGAGCACCCAGCACCCTGAGCACTGAGCACCCAGGACCCTGAGCACTGAGCACCCAGCACCCTGAGCACTGAGCACCCAGCACCCTGAGTACTGAGCACCCAACGTACTGAGCACCGAGCACCCCTAGCACTGAGCACCCAGCACCCTGAGTACTGAGCACCCAGCACCCTGAGTACTGAGCACCCAGCACCCCGAGCACTGAGCACTGAGCACCCTGAGTACTGAGCACTGAGCACCCTTAGTACTGAGCACCGAGCACCCTGAGTACTGAGCACCCAGCACCCTGAGCACTGAGCACGGAGCATCCCGAGGACTGAGCACCCAGCACCGTGAGCACTGAGCAGCCAGCACCTTGAGTACTGAGCACCGAGCACCCCGAGCACTGAGCACCCAGCACCCTGAGTCCTAAGCACCCAGCATCCTGAGAACTGCGCACCCAGCACCCCGAGCACTGAGCACCCAGCACCCTGAGTACTGAGCACCCAGCACCCTGAGTACTGAGCACCCAGTACCCCGAGCACTGAGCACCCAGCACCCTGAGCACTGAGCACCCAGCACCCTGAGTACTGAACACCCAGCACCCCGAGCACTGAGCACCCAGCACCCTGAGTACTGAGCACTCAGCACCCTGAGTACTGAGCACCGAGCACCCCGAGCACTGAGCACCCAGCACCCTGAGCACTGAGCACCCTGAGGACTGAGCACCCAGCACCCTGAGTACTGAGCACCCAGCACCCTGAGTACTGAGCACCCAGCATCCTGAGTACTGAGCACCGATCACCCTGAGCACTGAGCACCCAGCACCCTGAGCACTGTGCAGCCAGCACCCTGAGTACTGAGCACCCTGAGTACTGAGCACCCAGCACCCCGAGCACTGAGCACCCAGCACCCCGAGTACTGAGCACCCTGAGCACTGAGCACCCAGCACCCTGAGTACTGAGCACCCAGCACCCTGAGTACTGAGCACCCAGCACCCTGAGTACTGAGCACCGAGCACCCCGAGTACTGAGCACCCAGCACCCTGAGCACTGAGAACCCAGCACCCTGAGCACTGAGCACCCAGCACCCCAAGCACTGAGCACCCAGCACCCTGAGCACTGAGCACTCAGCACCCTGAGCACTGAGCACCCAGCACCCTGAGCACTGGGCACCCAGCACCCTGAGTACTGAGCACCCAGCACAATGAGCACTGAGCACCCAGCACCCTGAGTACTGAGCACGGGGCACCCTGAGTACTGAGCACCCAGCACCCTGAGCACTGAGCACCCAGCACCCCGAGCACTGAGCACCCAGCACCCTGAGTACTGAGCACCCTGAGTACTGAGCACCCAGCACCCCGAGCACTGAGCACCCAGCACCCCGAGTACTGAGCACCCTGAGTACTGAGCACCCAGCACCCTGAGTACTGAGCACCCTGAGTACTGAGCACCCAGCACCCTGAGCACTGAGCACCCAGCACCCTGAGTACTGAGCACCCAGCACCCTGAGCACTGAGCACCCAGCACCCTGAGTACTGAGCACCCAGCACCCTGAGTACTTAGCACCGAGCACCCTGAGTACTGAGGACCCAGCACCCTGAGTACTGAGCACCCAGCACCCTGAGTACTGAGCACCGAGCACCCCGAGTACTGAGTACCCAGCACCCTGAGCACTGAGAACCCAGCACCCTGAGCACTGAGCACCCAGCACCCCAAGCACTGAGCACCCAGCACCCTGAGTACTGAGCACCCTGAGTACTGAGCACCCAGCACCCCGAGCACTGAGCACCCTGCACCCTGAGTACTGAGCACGAAAGCACCATGAGTACTGAGCACCCTGAGTACTGAGCACCCAGCACCCTGAGCACTGAGCACCCAGCACCCTGAGTACTGAGCACCCAGCACCCTGAGCACTGAGCACCCAGCACCCTGATTCCTGAGCACCGAGCACCCTGAGTTCTTAGCACCCAGCACACTGAGCACTGAGCACCCAGCACCCTGAGTACTGAGCACCAAGCACCCTGAGTACTGAGCACCCAGCACCCTGAGTACTGAGCACCCAGCACGCTGAGTACTGAGCACCGAGCATCCGGAGTACTGAGCACCCTGCACCCCGAGCACTGAGCACCCAGCACCCTGAGTACTGAGCACCCTGAGTACTGTGCACCCAGCACCCCGAGCACTGAGCACCCAGCAACCCGAGCACTGAGCACCAAGCACCCTGAGTACTGAGCACCCTGAGTACTGAGCACCCAGCACCCTGAGTACTGAGCACCCTGAGTACTGAGCACCCAGCACCCTGAGTACTGAGCACCCAGCACCCTGAGTATTGAGCACCCAGCACCCCGAGCACTGAGCGCCCAGCACCCCGAGTACTGAGCACCCTGAGCACTGAGCACTGAGCACCCAGCACCCTGAGTACTGAGCACCCAGCACCCTGAGCACTGAGCACCCAGCACCCTGAGTACTGAGCACCCAGCACCCTGAGTACTTAGCACCGAGCACCCTGAGTACTGAGCACCCAGCACCCTGAGTACTGAGCACCCAGCACACTGAGTACTGAGCACCGAGCACCCCGAGTACTGAGCACGCAGCACCCTGAGCACTGAGCACTCAGCACCCTGAGCACTGAGCACCCAGCACCCTGAGCACTGAGCACCCAGCACCCTGAGTACTGAGCACCCAGCACCCTGAGCACTGAGCACCCATCACCCTGAGTACTGAGCACCCAGCACCCTGAGCACTGAGCACCCAGCACCCTGAGTACTGAGCACCCAGCACCCTGAGTACTGAGCACCCAGCACCCTGAGCACTGAGCACCCAGCACCCTGAGTACTGAGCACCCAGCACCCTGAGCACTGAGCACCCAGCACCCTGAGTACTGAGCACCCAGCACCCTGAGCACTGAGCACCCAGCACCCTGAGTACTGAGCACCCAGCACCCTGAGCACTGAGCACCCAGCACCCTGAGTACTGAGCACCCAGCACCCTGAGTACTGAGCACCCAGCACCCTGAGCACTGAGCACCCAGCACCCTGAGTACTGAGCACCCAGCACCCTGAGTACTTAGCACCCAGCACACTGAGCACTGAGCACCCAGCACCCTGAGTACTGAGCACCGAGCACCCTGAGTACTGAGCACCCAGCACCCTGAGTACTGAGCACCCAGCACCCTGAGTACTGAGCACCGAACATCCGGAGTACTAATCACCCTGCACCCCGAGCACTGAGCACCCAGCACCCTGAGCACTGAGCACCCTGAGTACTGAGTACCCAGCACCCTGAGCACTGAGCACCCAGGACCCTGAGTACTGAGCACCGAGCACCCCGAGCACTGAGCACCCAGCACCCTGAGTACTGAGCACCCAGCACCAAGAGTACTGAGCACCGAGCATCCTGAGCACTGAGCACCGAGCACCACGAGCACTGAGCACCCAGCACCCTGAGTACTGAGCACCCAGCACCAAGAGTACTGAGCACCGAGCACCCCGAGTACTGAGCACCCAACACCCTGAGTAATGAGCACCCAGCACCCTGAGCACTGAGCACAAAGCATGCTGAATACTGAGCACTGAGCACCCTGAGTACTGAGCACCAAGGACCCTGAGCACTGAGCACCCAGCACGCTGAGTACTGAGCGCTGAGCACCCTGAGTACTGAGCACCGAGCACCCTGAGTACTGAGCACCCAGCACCCTGAGCACTGAGCAGCCAGCATCCTGAGCACTGAGCACCCAGCACCCCGAGCACTGAGCACCCAGCACCCTGAGCACTGAGCACCCAGCACCCCGAGGACTGAGCACCCAGCACCCTGAGTACTGAGCACCGAGCACCCGGAGCACTGAGCACCCAGCACCCTGAGTACTGAGCACCCAGCACCCTGAGTACTGAGCACCCAGCACCCCGAGCACTGAGCACACAGCACCCCGAGCACTGAGCACCCAGCTCCCCGAGCATGAGCACCCAGCAGCCTGAGTACTGAGAACAGAGCACCCAGAGTACTGAGCACCCAGCACGCTGAGCACTGAGCACCCAGCACCCCGAGTACTGAGCAAACAGCACCCCGAGCACTGAGTACCCAGCACCCCGAGAATTAGCACCCAGCACCCTGAGTACTGAGCACCCAGCACCCTGAGTACTGAGCACCCAGCACATCGTGCACTGAGCACCCTGAGTACTGAGCACCCAGCACCCTGAGTACTGAGCACTAAGCAGCCAGAGCGCTGAGCACCCAGCACCCCAAGCACGGAGCACCCAGGACCCCGAGCACTGAGTACTGAGCACCCAGCACCCTGAGTACTGAGCACCGAGCTCCCCGAGCACTGATCACCCTATGTACTGAGCACCCAGCACCCCGATGACAGAGCACCCAGCAACCTCAGCACTGAGCACGCAGCACCCCGAGCACTGAGCACCCAGCACCCTGAGTACTGAGCACCCTGAGGACTGAGCACCGATAACCCTGAGCACTGAGCACCCAGCACCCTGAGTCCTGAGCACCCAGCACCCTGAGTACTGAGCACCGAGCACCCCGAGGACTGAGCACCCAGCACCCTGAGTACTGAGCACCCAGCACCCTGAGCACTGAGCACCCAGGTCCCTGAGCACTGAGCACCCAGCACCTGAGCACTGAGCACCCAGCACCCTGAGTACTGAGCACCCAACGTACTGAGCACCGAGCACCCCTAGCACTGAGCACCCAGCACCCTGAGTACTGAGCACCCAGCACCCTGAGTACTGAGCACCCAGCACCCCGTACACTGAGCACTGAGCACCCTGAGTACTGAGCACTGAGCACCCTTAGTACTGAGCACCGAGCACCCTGAGTACTGAGCACCCAGCACCCTGAGCACTGAGCACGGAGCATCCCGAGGACTGAGCACCCAGCACCGTGAGCACTGAGCAGCCAGCACCTTGAGTACTGAGCACCGAGCACCCCGAGCACTGAGCACCCAGCACCCTGAGTCCTAAGCACCCAGCATCCTGAGCACTGCGCACCCAGCACCCCGAGCACTGAGCACCCAGCACCCTGAGTACTGAGTACCCAGCACCCTGAGTACTGAGCACCCAGTACCCCGAGCACTGAGCACCCAGCACCCTGAGCACTGAGCACCCAGCACCCTGAGTACTGAACACCCAGCACCCCGAGCACTGAGCACCCAGCACCCTGAGTACTGAGCACTCAGCACCCTGAGTACTGAGCACCGAGCACCCCGAGCACTGAGCACCCAGCACCCTGAGCACTGAGCACCCTGAGGACTGAGCACCCAGCACCCTGAGTACTGAGCACCCAGCACCCTGAGTACTGAGCACCCAGCATCCTGAGTACTGAGCACCGATCACCCTGAGCACTGAGCACCCAGCACCCTGAGCACTGTGCAGCCAGCACCCTGAGTATTGAGCACCCTGAGTACTGAGCACCCAGCACCCCGAGCACTGAGCACCCAGCACCCCGAGTAATGAGCACCCTGAGCACTGAGCACCCAGCACCCTGAGTACTGAGCACCCAGCACCCTGAGCACTGAGCACCCAGCACCCTGAGTACTGAGCACCCAGCACCCTGAGTACTGAGCACCCAGCACCCTGAGTACTGAGCACCGAGCACCGCGAGTACTGAGCACCCAGCACCCTGAGCACTGAGAACCCAGCACCCTGAGCACTGAGCACGCAGCACACCAAGCACTGAGCACCGAGCACCCTGAGTACTGAGCACCCAGCACCCTGAGTACTGAGCACCCAGCACCCTGAGTACTGAGCACCCAGCACCCTGAGTACTGAGCACCGAACATCCGGAGTACTGATCACCCTGCACCCCGAGCACTGAGCACCCAGCACCCTGAGCACTGAGCACCCTGAGTACTGAGTACCCAGCACCCTGAGCACTGAGCACCCAGGACCCTGAGTACTGAGCACCGAGCACCCCGAGCACTGAGCACCCAGCACCCTGAGTACTGAGCACCCAGCACCAAGAGTACTGAGCACCGAGCATCCTGAGCACTGAGCACCGAGCACCACGAGCACTGAGCACCCAGCACCCTGAGTACTGAGCACCCAGCACCAAGAGTACTGAGCACCGAGCACCCCGAGTACTGAGCACCCAACACCCTGAGTAATGAGCACCCAGCACCCTGAGCACTGAGCACAAAGCATGCTGAATACTGAGCACTGAGCACCCTGAGTACTGAGCACCAAGGACCCTGAGCACTGAGCACCCAGCACGCTGAGTACTGAGCGCTGAGCACCCTGAGTACTGAGCACCCAGCACCCTGAGTACTGAGCACCCAGCACCCTGAGCACTGAGCAGCCAGCATCCTGAGCACTGAGCACCCAGCACCCCGAGCACTGAGCACCCAGCACCCTGAGCACTGAGCACCAAGCACCCCGAGGACTGAGCACCCAGCACCCTGAGTACTGAGCACCGAGCACCCCGAGCACTGAGCACCCAGCACCCTGAGTACTGAGCACCCAGCACCCTGAGTACTGAGCACCCAGCACCCCGAGCACTGAGCACCCAGCACCCCGAGCACTGAGCACCCAGCTCCCCGAGCATGAGCACCCAGCAGCCTGAGTACTGAGAACAGAGCACCCAGAGTACTGAGCACCCAGCACGCTGAGCACTGAGCACCCAGCACCCCGAGTACTGAGCAAACAGCACCCCGAGCACTGAGCACCCAGCACCCCGAGAATTAGCACCCAGCACCCTGAGTACTGAGCACCCAGCACCCTGAGTACTGAGCACCCAGCACATCGTGCACTGATCACCCTGAGTACTGAGCACCCAGCACCCTGAGTACTGAGCACTAAGCACCCAGAGCGCTGAGCAACCAGCACCCCAAGCACGGAGCACCCAGGACCCCGAGCACTGAGTACTGAGCACCCAGCACCCTGAGTACTGAGCACCGAGCTCCCCGAGCACTGATCATCCTATGTACTGAGCACCCAGCACCCCGATGACAGAGCACCCAGCAACCTCAGCACTGAGCACGCAGCACCCCGAGCACTGAGCACCCAGCACCCTGAGTACTGAGCACCCTGAGGACTGAGCACCGATAACCCTGAGCACTGAGCACCCAGCACCCTGAGTCCTGAGCACCCAGCACCCTGAGTACTGAGCACCGAGCACCCCGAGCACTGAGCACCCAGCACCCTGAGTACTGAGCACCCAGCAACCTGAGCACTGAGCACCCAGGACCCTGAGCACTGAGCACCCAGCACCCTGAGCACTGAGCACCCAGCACCCTGAGTACTGAGCACCCAACGTACTGAGCACCGAGCACCCCTAGCACTGAGCACCCAGCACCCTGAGTACTGAGCACCCAGCACCCTGAGTACTGAGCACCCAGCACCCCGAGCACTGAGCACTGAGCACCCTGAGTACTGAGCACTGAGCACCCTTAGTACTGAGCACCGAGCACCCTGAGTACTGAGCACCCAGCACCCTGAGCACTGAGCACGGAGCATCCCGAGGACTGAGCACCCAGCACCGTGAGCACTGAGCAGCCAGCACCTTGAGTACTGAGCACCGATTACCCTGAGCACTGAGCACCCAGCACCCTGAGTCCTAAGCACCCAGCATCCTGAGCACTGCGCACCCAGCACCCCGAGCACTGAGCACCCAGCACCCTGAGTACTGAGCACCCAGCACCCTGAGTACTGAGCACCCAGTACCCCGAGCACTGAGCACCCAGCACCCTGAGCACTGAGCACCCAGCACCCTGAGTACTGAACACCCAGCACCCCGAGCACTGAGCACCCAGCACCCTGAGTACTGAGCACTCAGCACCCTGAGTACTGAGCACCGAGCACCCCGAGCACTGAGCACCCAGCACCCTGAGCACTGAGCACCCTGAGGACTGAGCACCCAGCACCCTGAGTACTGAGCACCCAGCACCCTGAGTACTGAGCACCCAGCATCCTGAGTACTGAGCACCGATCACCCTGAGCACTGAGCACCCAGCACCCCGAGCACTGAGCACCCAGCACCCCGAGTACTGAGCTCCCTGAGCACTGAGCACCCAGCACCCTGAGTACTGAGCACCCAGCACCTTGAGCACTGAGCACCCAGCACCCTGAGTACTGAGCACCCAGCACCCTGAGCACTGAGCACCCAGCACCCTGAGTACTGAGCACCGAGCACCCTGAGTACTTAGCACCGAGCACCCTGAGTACTGAGCACCCAGCACCCTGAGTACTGAGCACCCAGCACCCTGAGTACTGAGCACCGAGCACCGCGAGTACTGAGCACCCAGCACCCTGAGCACTGAGAACCCAGCACCCTGAGCACTGAGCACGCAGCACACCAAGCACTGAGCACCCAGCACCCCAAGCACTGAGCACCCAGCACCCTGAGCACTGAGCACCCAGCACCCTGAGCACTGAGCACCCAGCACCCTGAATACTGAGCACCCAACGTACAGAGCACCGAGCACCTCTAGCACTGAGCACCCAGCACCCTGAGTACTGAGCACCCAGCACCCTGAGTACTGAGCACCCAGCACCCCGAGCACTGAGCACCCAGCACCCCGAGCACTGAGCACTGAGCACCCTGAGTACTGAGCACTGATCACCCTGAGCACTGAGCACGGAGCACCCCGAGGACTGAGCACCCAGAACCGTGAGCACTGAGCAGCCAGCACATTGAGTACTGAGCACCGAGCACCCCGAGCACTGAGCACCCAGCACCCTGAGACCTGAGCACCGAGCACCCTGCGTACTGAGGACCCAGCACCCTGAGTACTGAGCACCCAGCACCCTGAGTACTGAGCACCGAGCACCCCGAGTACTGAGTACCCAGCACCCTGAGCACTGAGAACCCAGCACCCTGAGCACTGAGCACCCAGCACCCCAAGCACTGAGCACCCAGCACCCTGAGTACTGAGCACCCTGAGTACTGAGCACCCAGGACCCCGAGCACTGAGCACCCAGCACCCTGAGTACTGAGCACCCAGCACCCTGAGTACTGAGCACCCTGAGTACTGAGCACCCAGCACCCTGAGCACTGAGCACCCAGCACCCTGAGTACTGAGCACCCAGCACCCTGAGCACTGAGCACCCAGCACCCTGAGTCCTGAGCACCCAGCACCCTGAGTACTTAGCACCCAGCACACTGAGCACTGAGCACCCAGCACCCTGAGTACTGAGCACCGAGCACCCTGAGTACTGAGCACCCAGCACCCTGAGTACTGAGCACCCAGCACCCTGAGTACTGAGCACCGAGCATCCGGAGTACTGAGCACCCTGCACCCCGAGCACTGAGCACCCAGCACCCTGAGCACTGAGCACCCTGAGGACTGAGCACCCAGCACCCTGAGTACTGAGCACCCAGCATCCTGAGTACTGAGCACCGATCACCCTGAGCACTGAGCACCCAGCAACCCGAGCACTGAGCACCCAGCACCCTGAGTACTGAGCACCCTGAGTACTGAGCACCCAGCACCCTGAGTACTGAGCACCCTGAGTACTGAGCACCCAGCACCCTGAGCACTGAGCACCCAGCACCCTGAGTACTGAGCACCCAGCACCCTGAGCACTGAGAACCCAGCACCCTGAGTACGGAGCACCCAGCACCCTGAGTACTTAGCACCCAGCACCCTGAGCACTGAGCACCCAGCACCCTGAGTACTGAGCACCGAGCACCCTGAGCACTGAGAACCCAGCACCCTGAGCACTGAGCACCCAGCACCCCAAGCACTGAGCACCCAGCACCCTGAGCACTGAGCACCCAGCACCCTGAGCACTGAGCACCCAGCACCCTGAGCACTGAGCACCCAGCACCCTGAGTACTGAGCACCCAACGTACTGAGCACCGAACACCCCTAGCACTGAGCACCCAGCACCCTGAGTACTGAGCACCCAGCACCCTGAGCACTGAGAACCCAGCAGCCTGAGCACTGAGCACCCAGCACCCCAAGCACTGAGCACCCAGCAACCTGAGCACTGAGCACCCAGCACCCTGAGCACTGAGCACCCAGCACCCTGAGCACTGAGCACCCAGCACCCTGAGTACTGAGCACCCAACGTACTGAGCACCGAGCACCCCTAGCACTGAGCACCCAGCACCCTGAGTACTGAGCACCCAGCACCCTGAGTACTGAGCACCCAGCACCCCGAGCACTGAGCACCCAGCACCCCGAGCACTGAGCACTGAGCACCCTGAGTACTGAGCACTGAGCACCCTTAGTACTGAGCACCGAGCACCCTGAGTACTGAGCACCCAACACCCTGAGCACTGAGCACGGAGCACCCAGAGGACTGAGCACCCAGAACCGTGAGCACTGAGCAGCCAGCACCTTGAGTACTGAGCACCGAGCACCCCGAGCACTGAGCACCCAGCACCCTGAGTCCTGAGCACCCAGCACCCTGAGCACTGAGCACCCAGCACCCCGAGCACTGAGCACCCAGCACCCTGAGTACTGAGCACACAGCACCCTGAGTACTGAGCACCCAGTACCCCGAGCACTGAGCACCCAACACCCTGAGCACTGAGCACCCAGCACCCTGAGTACTGAGCACCCAGCACCCCGAGCACTGAGCATCCAGCACCCTGAGTACTGAGCACTCAGCACCCTGAGTACTGAGCACCGAGCACCCCGAGCACTGAGCACCCAGCATCCTGAGCACTGAGCACTCTGAGGACTGATCAACCAGCACCGTGAGTACTGAGCACCCAGCACCCTGAGTACTGAGCACCCAGCATCCTGAGTACTGAGCACCGATCACCCTGAGCACTGAGCACCCAGCACCCCGAGCACTGAGCACCCAGCACCCTGAGTACTGAGCACCCTGAGTACTGAGCACCCAGCACCCCGAGCACTGAGCACCCAGCACCCCGAGTACTGAGCACCCTGAGTACTGAGCACCCAGCACCCTGAGTACTGAGCACCCTGAGTACTGAGCACCCAGCACCCTGAGCACTGAGCACCCAGCACCCTGAGTACTGAGCACCCAGCACCCTGAGCACTGAGCACCCAGCACCCTGAGTACTGAGCACCCAGCACCCTGAGTACTTAGCACCGAGCACCCTGAGTACTGAGGACCCAGCACCCTGAGTACTGAGCACCCAGCACCCTGAGTACTGAGCACCGAGCACCCCGAGTACTGAGTACCCAGCACACTGAGCACTGAGAACCCAGCACCCTGAGCACTGAGCACCCAGCACCCCAAGCACTGAGCACCCAGCACCCTGAGTACTGAGCACCCTGAGTACTGAGCACCCAGCACCCCGAGCACTGAGCACCCAGCACCCTGAGTACTGAGCACCCAGCACCCTGAGTACTGAGCACCCTGAGTACTGAGCACCCAGCACCCTGAGCACTGAGCACCCAGCACCCTGAGTACTGAGCACCCAGCACCCTGAGCACTGAGCACCCAGCACCCTGAGTCATGAGCACCCAGCACAGTGAGTACTTAGCACCCAGCACACTGAGCACTGAGCACCCAGCACCCTGAGTACTTAGCACCGAGCACCCTGAGTACTGAGCACCCAGCACCCTGAGTACTGAGCACCCAGCACCCTGAGTACTGAGCACCGAGCATCCGGAGTACTGAGCACCCTGCACCCCGAGCACTGAGCACCCAGCACCCTGAGCACTGAGCACCCTGAGGACTGAGCACCCAGCACCCTGAGTACTGAGCACCCAGCATCCTGAGTACTGATCACCGATCACCCTGAGCACTGAGCACACAGCAACCCGAGCACTGAGCCCCCAGCACCCTGAGTACTGAGCACCCTGAGTACTGAGCACACAGCACCCTGAGTACTGAGCACCCTGAGTACTGAGCACCCTGAGTACTGAGCACCCAGCACCCTGAGTACTGAGCACCCTGAGTACTGAGCACCCAGCATCCTGAGTACTGAGCACCGATCACCCTGAGCACTGAGCACCCAGCAACCCGAGCACTGAGCACCCAGCACCCTGAGTACTGAGCACCCTGAGTACTGAGCACCCAGCACCCTGAGCACTGAGCACCCAGCACCCTGAGTACTGAGCACCGAGCACCCTGAGTACTGAGCACCCAGCACCCTGAGCACTGAGCACCCAGCACCCTGAGTACTGAGCACCGAGCACCCTGAGTACTGAGCACCCAGCACCCTGAGTACTGAGCACCAAGCACCCTGAGTACTGAGCACCGAGCACCCCGAGTAGTGAGCACCCAGCACCCTGAGCACTGAGCACCCAGCACCCTGAGTACTGAGCACCCAGCACCCTGAGTACTGAGCACCCAGTACCCCGAGCACTGAGCACCCTGAGTACTGAGCACCCAGCACCCTGAGTACTGAGCACTAAGCACCCAGAGCGCTGAGCACCCAGCACCCCAAGCACGGAGCACCCAGGACCCCGAGCACTGAGTACTGAGCACCCAGCACCCTGATTACTGAGCACCGAGCTCCCCGAGCACTGAGCACCCTGAGTACTGAGCACCCAGCACCCCGATCACAGAGCACCCAGCACCCGCAGCACTGAGCAGCCAGCACCCCGAGCACTGAGCACCCAGCACCCTGAGTACTGAGCACCCTGAGGACTGAGCACCGATCACCCTGAGCACTGAGCACCCAGCACCCTGAGTACTGAGCACCCAGTACCCTGAGTACTGAGCACCTAGCACCCCGAGCACTGAGCACCCAGCACCCTGAGCACTGAGCACCCAGCACCCTGAGTACTGAGCACCCAGCACCCTGAGCACTGAGCACCCAACACCCTGAGTACTGAGCACCCAGCACCCTGAGTACTGAGCACCCAGCACCCTGAGTACTGAGCACCCAGCACCCTGAGCACTGAGCACCCAGCACCCTGAGTACGGAGCACCCAGCACCCTGAGTACTTAGCACCCAGCACCCTGAGCACTGAGCACCCAGCACCCTGAGTACTGAGCACCGAGCACCCTGAGTACTGAGCACCCCACACCCTGAGTACTGAGCACCCAGCACCCTGAGTACTGAGCACCGAGCACCCCGAGTACTGAGCACCAAGCACCCTGAGCACTGAGCACCCAGCACCCTGAGTACTGAGCACCCAGCACCCTGAGAACTGAGCACCCAGCACCCCGAGCACTGAGCACCCTGAGTACTGAGCACTAAGCACCCAGAGCGCTGAGCACCCAGCACCCCAAGCACGGAGCACCCAGGACCCCGAGCACTGAGTACTGAGCACCCAGCACCCTGAGTACTGAGCACCGAGCTCCCCGAGCACTGAGCACCCTGCGTACTGAGCACCCAGCACCCCGATCACAGAGCACCCAGCACCCTCAGCACTGAGCACCCAGCACCCCGAGCACTGAGCACCCAGCACCCTGAGTACTGAGCACCGAGCATCCGGAGTACTGAGCACCCTGCACCCCGAGCACTGAGCACCCAGCACCCTCAGCACTGAGCACCCAGCACCCCGAGCACTGAGCACCCAGCACCCTGAGTACTGAGCACCGAGCATCCGGAGTACTGAGCACCCTGCACCCCGAGCACTGAGCACCCAGCACCCTGAGTACTGAGCACCCAGCACCCTGAGTACTGAGCACCCAGCACCCTGAGTACTGAGCACCGAGCATCCGGAGTACTGAGCACCCTGCACCCCGAGCACTGAGCACCCAGCACCCTGAGCACTGAGCACCCTGAGGACTGAGCACCCAGCACCCTGAGTACTGAGCACCCAGCATCCTGAGTACTGAGCACCGATCACCCTGAGCACTGAGCACCCAGCAACCCGAGCACTGAGCACCCAGCACCCTGAGTACTGAGCACCCTGAGTACTGAGCACCCAGCACCCTGAGTACTGAGCACCCTGAGTACTGAGCACCCAGCACCCTGAGCACTGAGCACCCAGCACCCTGAGTACTGAGCACCCAGCACCCTGAGCACTGAGAACCCAGCACCCTGAGTACGGAGCACCCAGCACCCTGAGTACTTAGCACCCAGCACCCTGAGCACTGAGCACCCAGCACCCTGAGTACTGAGCACCGAGCACCCTGAGCACTGAGAACCCAGCACCCTGAGCACTGAGCACCCAGCACCCCAAGCACTGAGCACCCAGCACCCTGAGCACTGAGCACCCAGCACCCTGAGCACTGAGCACCCAGCACCCTGAGCACTGAGCACCCAGCACCCTGAGTACTGAGCACCCAGCACCCTGAGCACTGAGAACCCAGCACCCTGAGCACTGAGCACCCAGCACCCCAAGCACTGAGCACCCAGCAACCTGAGCACTGAGCACCCAGCACCCTGAGCACTGAGCACCCAGCACCCTGAGCACTGAGCACCCAGCACCCTGAGTACTGAGCACCCAACGTACTGAGCACCGAGCACCCCTAGCACTGAGCACCCAGCACCCTGAGTACTGAGCACCCAGCACCCTGAGTACTGAGCACCCAGCACCCCGAGCACTGAGCACCCAGCACCCCGAGCACTGAGCACTGAGCACCCTGAGTACTGAGCACTGAGCACCCTTAGTACTGAGCACCGAGCACCCTGAGTACTGAGCACCCAACACCCTGAGCACTGAGCACGGAGCACCCAGAGGACTGAGCACCCAGAACCGTGAGCACTGAGCAGCCAGCACCTTGAGTACTGAGCACCGAGCACCCCGAGCACTGAGCACACAGCACCCTGAGTCCTGAGCACCCAGCACCCTGAGCACTGAGCACCCAGCACCCCGAGCACTGAGCACCCAGCACCCTGAGTACTGAGCACACAGCACCCTGAGTACTGAGCATCCAGTACCCCGAGCACTGAGCACCCAACACCCTGAGCACTGAGCACCCAGCACCCTGAGTACTGAGCACCCAGCACCCCGAGCACTGAGCATCCAGCACCCTGAGTACTGAGCACTCAGCACCCTGAGTACTGAGCACCGAGCACCCCGAGCACTGAGCACCCAGCATCCTGAGCACTGAGCACTCTGAGGACTGATCAACCAGCACCGTGAGTACTGAGCACCCAGCACCCTGAGTACTGAGCACCCAGCATCCTGAGTACTGAGCACCGATCACCCTGAGCACTGAGCACCCAGCACCCCGAGCACTGAGCACCCAGCACCCTGAGTACTGAGCACCCTGAGTACTGAGCACCCAGCACCCCGAGCACTGAGCACCCAGCACCCCGAGTACTGAGCACCCTGAGTACTGAGCACCCAGCACCCTGAGTACTGAGCACCCTGAGTACTGAGCACCCAGCACCCTGAGCACTGAGCACCCAGCACCCTGAGTACTGAGCACCCAGCACCCTGAGCACTAAGCACCCAGCACCCTGAGTACTGAGCACCCAGCACCCTGAGTACTTAGCACCGAGCACCCTGAGTACTGAGGACCCAGCACCCTGAGTACTGAGCACCCAGCACCCTGAGTACTGAGCACCGAGCACCCCGAGTACTGAGTACCCAGCACACTGAGCACTGAGAACCCAGCACCCTGAGCACTGAGCACCCAGCACCCCAAGCACTGAGCACCCAGCACCCTGAGTACTGAGCACCCTGAGTACTGAGCACCCAGCACCCCGAGCACTGAGCACCCAGCACCCTGAGTACTGAGCACCCAGCACCCTGAGTACTGAGCACCCTGAGTACTGAGCACCCAGCACCCTGAGCACTGAGCACCCAGCACCCTGAGTACTGAGCACCCAGCACCCAGAGCACTGAGCACCCAGCACCCTGAGTCATGAGCACCCAGCACCCTGAGTACTTAGCACCCAGCACACTGAGCACTGAGCACCCAGCACCCTGAGTACTGAGCACCGAGCACCCTGAGTACTGAGCACCCAGCACCCTGAGTACTGAGCACCCAGCACCCTGAGTACTGAGCACCGAGCATCCGGAGTACTGAGCACCCTGCACCCCGAGCACTGAGCACCCAGCACCCTGAGCACTGAGCACCCTGAGGACTGAGCACCCAGCACCCTGAGTACTGAGCACCCAGCATCCTGAGTACTGATCACCGATCACCCTGAGCACTGAGCACACAGCAACCCGAGCACTGAGCCCCCAGCACCCTGAGTACTGAGCACCCTGAGTACTGAGCACACAGCACCCTAAGTACTGAGCACCCTGAGTACTGAGCACCCTGAGTACTGAGCACCCAGCACCCTGAGTACTGAGCACCCTGAGTACTGAGCACCCAGCATCCTGAGTACTGAGCACCGATCACCCTGAGCACTGAGCACCCAGCAACCCGAGCACTGAGCACCCAGCACCCTGAGTACTGAGCACCCTGAGTACTGAGCACCCAGCACCCTGAGCACTGAGCACCCAGCACCCTGAGTACTGAGCACCGAGCACCCTGAGTACTGAGCACCCAGCACCCTGAGCACTGAGCACCCAGCACCCTGAGTACTGAGCACCGAGCACCCTGAGTACTGAGCACCCAGCACCCTGAGTACTGAGCACCAAGCACCCTGAGTACTGAGCACCGAGCACCCCGAGTAGTGAGCACCCAGCACCCTGAGCACTGAGCACCCAGCACCCTGAGTACTGAGCACCCAGCACCCTGAGTACTGAGCACCCAGTACCCCGAGCACTGAGCACCCTGAGTACTGAGCACCCAGCACCCTGAGTACTGAGCACTAAGCACCCAGAGCGCTGAGCACCCAGCACCCCAAGCACGGAGCACCCAGGACCCCGAGCACTGAGTACTGAGCACCCAGCACCCTGATTACTGAGCACCGAGCTCCCCGAGCACTGAGCACCCTGAGTACTGAGCACCCAGCACCCCGATCACAGAGCACCCAGCACCCGCAGCACTGAGCAGCCAGCACCCCGAGCACTGAGCACCCAGCACCCTGAGTACTGAGCACCCTGAGGACTGAGCACCGATCACCCTGAGCACTGAGCACCCAGCACCCTGAGTACTGAGCACCCAGTACCCTGAGTACTGAGCACCGAGCACCCCGAGCACTGAGCACCCAGCACCCTGAGCACTGAGCACCCAGCACCCTGAGTACTGAGCACCCAGCACCCTGAGCACTGAGCACCCAACACCCTGAGTACTGAGCACCCAGCACCCTGAGTACTGAGCACCCAGCACCCTGAGTACTGAGCACCCAGCACCCTGAGCACTGAGCACCCAGCACCCTGAGTACGGAGCACCCAGCACCCTGAGTACTTAGCACCCAGCACCCTGAGCACTGAGCACCCAGCACCCTGAGTACTGAGCACCGAGCACCCTGAGTACTGAGCACCCCACACCCTGAGTACTGAGCACCCAGCACCCTGAGTACTGAGCACCGAGCACCCCGAGTACTGAGCACCCAGCACCCTGAGCACTGAGCACCCAGCACCCTGAGTACTGAGCACCCAGCACCCTGAGAACTGAGCACCCAGCACCCCGAGCACTGAGCACCCTGAGTACTGAGCACTAAGCACCCAGAGCGCTGAGCACCCAGCACCCCAAGCACGGAGCACCCAGGACCCCGAGCACTGAGTACTGAGCACCCAGCACCCTGAGTACTGAGCACCGAGCTCCCCGAGCACTGAGCACCCTGCGTACTGAGCACCCAGCACCCCGATCACAGAGCACCCAGCACCCTCAGCACTGAGCACCCAGCACCCCGAGCACTGAGCACCCAGCACCCTGAGTACTGAGCACCGAGCATCCGGAGTACTGAGCACCCTGCACCCCGAGCACTGAGCACCCAGCACCCTGAGCAATGAGCACCCAGCACACCAAGCACTGAGCACCCAGCACCCTGAGTACTGAGTACTGAGCTCCCTGAGTACTGAGCAACCAGGACCCTGAGCACTGAGCACCCAGCACCCTGAGTACTGAGCACCGAGCACCCCGAGCACGGAGCACCCAGCACCCTGAGCAATGAGCACCCAGCACCAAGAGTACTGAGCACCGAGCATCCTGAGCACTGAGCACCGAGCACCCCGAGCACTGAGCACCCAGCACCCTGAGTACTGAGCACCCTGCACCAAGAGTACTGAGCACCGAGCACCCCGAGCACTGAGCACCCAGCACCCTGAGTAATGAGCACCCAGCACCCTGAGTAATGAGCACCCAGCACCCCGAGCACTGAGCACCCAGCACCCTGAGTACTGAGCACCCTGCACCAAGAGTACTGAGCACCGAGCACCCCGAGCACTGAGCACCCAGCACCCTGAGTAATGAGCACCCAGCACCCTGAGTAATGAGCACGCAGCACCCCGAGTACTGAGCACCCAGCACCCTGAGTAATGAGCACCCAGCACCCCGAGTACTGAGCACCCAGCACAGTGAGTACTGAGCACCCAGCACCCTGAGTACTGAGCACCCAGCACCCTGAGCACTGAGCACAAAGCACGCTGAGTACTGAGCACTGAGCACCGTGAGTACTGAGCACCGAGGACCCTGAGCACTGAGCACCCAGCACGCTGAGTACTGAGCACCCAGCACCCTGAGTACTGAGCAGCCAGCACCCTGAGTACTGAGCACTGAGCACTGAGCACCCTGAGCACTGAGCACCCAGCACCCCGAGCACTGAGCACTGAGCACCCTGAGTACTGAGCACTGAGCACTCTGAGTACTGAGCACCCAGCACCCTGAGTACTGAGCACCCAGCACCCCGAGCACTGAGCACCGGGCACCCCGAGCACTGAGCACCCAGCACCCTGAGTACTGAGCACCCAGCACCCTGAGTACTGAGTACTGAGCACTGAGCACCCTGAGCACTGAGCACCCAGCATCCTGAGCACTGAGTACTGAGCACCCAGCACCCTGAGCACTGAGAACCCAGCACCCTGAGTACTGAGCACCCAGCACCAGGAGCACTGAGCACCCAGCACCCCGAGCACTGAGCACTTAGCACCCTTAGTACTGAGCACCGAGCACCCTGAGTACTGAGCACCCAGCACCCTGAGCACTGAGCACGGAGCACCCCGAGGACTGAGCACCCAGCACCGTGAGCACTGAGCACCCAGCACCTTAAGTACTGAGCACCGAGCACCCCGAGCACTGAGCACCCAGCACCCTAAGTACTGAGCATCCAGCACCCTGAGCACTGAGCACCCAGCACCCCGAGCACTGAGCACCCAGCACCCTGAGTACTGAGCACCCAGCACCCTGAGTACTGAGCACCCAGCACTCCGAGCACTGAGCACACAGCACCCTGAGTCCTGAGCACCCAGCACCCTGAGTACTTAGCACCCAGCACACTGAGCACTGAGCACCCAGCACCCTGAGTACTGAGCACCGAGCACCCTGAGTACTGAGCACCCAGCACCCTGAGTACTGAGCACCGAGCATCCGGAGTACTGAGCACACTGCACCCCGAGCACTGAGCACCCAGCACCCTGAGCACTGAGCACCCTGAGGACTGAGCACCCAGCACCCTGAGTACTGAGCACCCAGCATCCTGAGTACTGAGCACCGATCACCCTGAGCACTGAGCACCCAGCAACCCGAGCACTGAGCACCCAGCACCCTGAGTACTGAGCACCCTATGTACTGAGCACCCAGCACCCCGAGCACTGAGCACCCAGCAACCCGAGCACTGAGCACCCAGCACCCTGAGTACTGAGCACCCTGAGTACTGAGCATCCAGCAGCCTGAGTACTGAGCACCCTGAGTACTGAGCACCCAGCACCCTGAGCACTGAGCACCCAGCACCCTGAGTACTGAGCACCCAACGTACTGAGCACCGAACACCCCTAGCACTGAGCACCCAGCACCCTGAGTACTGAGCACCCAGCACCCTGAGCACTGAGAACCCACCACCCTGAGCACTGAGCACCCAGCACCCCAAGCACTGAGCACCCAGCAACCTGAGTACTGAGCACCCAGCACCCTGAGTACTGAGCACCCAGTACCCCGAGCACTGAGCACCCTGAGTACTGAGCACCCAGCACCCTGAGTACTGAGCACTAAGCACCCAGAGCGCTGAGCACCCAGCACCCCAAGCACGGAGCACCCAGGACCCCGAGCACTGAGTACTGAGCACCCAGCACCCTGATTACTGAGCACCGAGCTCCCCGAGCACTGAGCACCCTGAGTACTGAGCACCCAGCACCCCGATCACAGAGCACCCAGCACCCTCAGCACTGAGCAGCCAGCACCCCGAGCACTGAGCACCCAGCACCCTGAGTACTGAGCACCCTGAGGACTGAGCACCGATCACCCTGAGCACTGAGCACCCAGCACCCCGATCACAGAGCACCCAGCACCCTCAGCACTGAGCACCCAGCACCCCGAGCACTGAGCACCCAGCACCCTGAGTACTGAGCACCGAGCATCCGGAGTACTGAGCACCCTGCACCCCGAGCACTGAGCAACCAGCACCCTGAGCAATGAGCACCCAGCACCCCAAGCACTGAGCACCCAGCACCCTGAGTACTGAGTACTGAGCTCCCTGAGTACTGAGCAACCAGGACCCTGAGCACTGAGCACCCAGCACCCTGAGTACTGAGCACCGAGCACCCCGAGCACGGAGCACCCAGCACCCTGAGCAATGAGCACCCAGCACCAAGAGTACTGAGCACCGAGCATCCTGAGCACTGAGCACCGAGCACCCCGAGCACTGAGCACCCAGCACCCTGAGTACTGAGCACCCTGCACCAAGAGTACTGAGCACCGAGCACCCCGAGCACTGAGCACCCAGCACCCTGAGTAATGAGCACCCAGCACCCTGAGTAATGAGCACCCAGCACCCCGAGCACTGAGCACCCAGCACCCTGAGTACTGAGCACCCTGCACCAAGAGTACTGAGCACCGAGCACCCCGAGCACTGAGCACCCAGCACCCTGAGTAATGAGCACCCAGCACCCTGAGTAATGAGCACCCAGCACCCCGAGTACTGAGCACCCAGCACTCTGAGTAATGAGCACCCAGCACCCCGAGTACTGAGCACCCAGCACAGTGAGTACTGAGCACCCAGCACCCCGAGTACTGAGCACCCAGCACCCTGAGTAATGAGCACCCAGCACCCCGAGTACTGAGCACCCAGCACCCTGAGCACTGAGCACGGAGCACCCCGAGGACTGAGCACCCAGCACCGTGAGCACTGAGCACCCAGCACCTTAAGTACTGAGCACCGAGCACCCCGAGCACTGAGCACCCAGCACCCTAAGTACTGAGCATCCAGCACCCTGAGCACTGAGCACCCAGCACCCCGAGCACTGAGCACCCAGCACCCTGAGTACTGAGCACCCAGCACCCTGAGTACTGAGCACCCAGCACTCCGAGCACTGAGCACACAGCACCCTGAGTCCTGAGCACCCAGCACCCTGAGTACTTAGCACCCAGCACACTGAGCACTGAGCACCCAGCACCCTGAGTACTGAGCACCGAGCACCCTGAGTACTGAGCACCCAGCACCCTGAGTACTGAGCACCGAGCATCCGGAGTACTGAGCACACTGCACCCCGAGCACTGAGCACCCAGCACCCTGAGCACTGAGCACCCTGAGGACTGAGCACCCAGCACCCTGAGTACTGAGCACCCAGCATCCTGAGTACTGAGCACCGATCACCCTGAGCACTGAGCACCCAGCAACCCGAGCACTGAGCACCCAGCACCCTGAGTACTGAGCACCCTATGTACTGAGCACCCAGCACCCCGAGCACTGAGCACCCAGCAACCCGAGCACTGAGCACCCAGCACCCTGAGTACTGAGCACCCTGAGTACTGAGCACCCAGCAGCCTGAGTACTGAGCACCCTGAGTACTGAGCACCCAGCACCCTGAGCACTGAGCACCCAGCACCCTGAGTACTGAGCACCCAACGTACTGAGCACCGAACACCCCTAGCACTGAGCACCCAGCACCCTGAGTACTGAGCACCCAGCACCCTGAGCACTGAGAACCCACCACCCTGAGCACTGAGCACCCAGCACCCCAAGCACTGAGCACCCAGCAACCTGAGTACTGAGCACCCAGCACCCTGAGTACTGAGCACCCAGTACCCCGAGCACTGAGCACCCTGAGTACTGAGCACCCAGCACCCTGAGTACTGAGCACTAAGCACCCAGAGCGCTGAGCACCCAGCACCCCAAGCACGGAGCACCCAGGACCCCGAGCACTGAGTACTGAGCACCCAGCACCCTGATTACTGAGCACCGAGCTCCCCGAGCACTGAGCACCCTGAGTACTGAGCACCCAGCACCCCGATCACAGAGCACCCAGCACCCTCAGCACTGAGCAGCCAGCACCCCGAGCACTGAGCACCCAGCACCCTGAGTACTGAGCACCCTGAGGACTGAGCACCGATCACCCTGAGCACTGAGCACCCAGCACCCCGATCACAGAGCACCCAGCACCCTCAGCACTGAGCACCCAGCACCCCGAGCACTGAGCACCCAGCACCCTGAGTACTGAGCACCGAGCATCCGGAGTACTGAGCACCCTGCACCCCGAGCACTGAGCACCCAGCACCCTGAGCAATGAGCACCCAGCACCCCAAGCACTGAGCACCCAGCACCCTGAGTACTGAGTACTGAGCTCCCTGAGTACTGAGCAACCAGGACCCTGAGCACTGAGCACCCAGCACCCTGAGTACTGAGCACCGAGCACCCCGAGCACGGAGCACCCAGCACCCTGAGCAATGAGCACCCAGCACCAAGAGTACTGAGCACCGAGCATCCTGAGCACTGAGCACCGAGCACCCCGAGCACTGAGCACCCAGCACCCTGAGTACTGAGCACCCTGCACCAAGAGTACTGAGCACCGAGCACCCCGAGCACTGAGCACCCAGCACCCTGAGTAATGAGCACCCAGCACCCTGAGTAATGAGCACCCAGCACCCCGAGCACTGAGCACCCAGCACCCTGAGTACTGAGCACCCTGCACCAAGAGTACTGAGCACCGAGCACCCCGAGCACTGAGCACCCAGCACCCTGAGTAATGAGCACCCAGCACCCCGAGTACTGAGCACCCAGCACCCTGAGTAATGAGCACCCAGCACCCCGAGTACTGAGCACCCAGCACAGTGAGTACTGAGCACCCAGCACCCTGAGTACTGAGCACCCAGCACCCTGAGCACTGAGCACAAAGCACGCTGAGTACTGAGCACTGAGCACCGTGAGTACTGAGCACCGAGGACCCTGAGCACTGAGCACCCAGCACGCTGAGTACTGAGCACCCAGCACCCTGAGTACTGAGCAGCCAGCACCCTGAGTACTGAGCACTGAGCACTGAGCACCCTGAGCACTGAGCACCCAGCACCCCGAGCACTGAGCACTGAGCACCCTGAGTACTGAGCACTGAGCACTCTGAGTACTGAGCACCCAGCACCCTGAGTACTGAGCACCCAGCACCCCGAGCACTGAGCACCGGGCACCCCGAGCACTGAGCACCCAGCACCCTGAGTACTGAGCACCCAGCACCCTGAGTACTGAGTACTGAGCACTGAGCACCCTGAGCACTGAGCACCCAGCATCCTGAGCACTGAGTACTGAGCACCCAGCACCCTGAGCACTGAGAACCCAGCACCCTGAGTACTGAGCACCCAGCACCAGGAGCACTGAGCACCCAGCACCCCGAGCACTGAGCACTTAGCACCCTTAGTACTGAGCACCGAGCACCCTGAGTACTGAGCACCCAGCACCCTGAGCACTGAGCACGGAGCACCCCGAGGACTGAGCACCCAGCACCGTGAGCACTGAGCACCCAGCACCTTAAGTACTGAGCACCGAGCACCCCGAGCACTGAGCACCCAGCACCCTAAGTACTGAGCACCCAGCACCCCGAGCACTGAGCACCCAGCACCCCGAGCACTGAGCACCCAGCACCCTGAGTACTGAGCACCCAGCACCCTGAGTACTGAGCACCCAGCACTCCGAGCACTGAGCACACAGCACCCTGAGTCCTGAGCACCCAACACCCTGAGTACTTAGCACCCAGCACACTGAGCACTGAGCACCCAGCACCCTGAGTACTGAGCACCGAGCACCCTGAGTACTGAGCACCCAGCACCCTGAGTACTGAGCACCCAGCACCCTGAGTACTGAGCACCGAGCATCCGGAGTACTGAGCACACTGCACCCCGAGCACTGAGCACCCAGCACCCTGAGCACTGAGCACCCTGAGGACTGAGCACCCAGCACCCTGAGTACTGAGCACCCAGCATCCTGAGTACTGAGCACCGATCACCCTGAGCACTGAGCACCCAGCAACCCGAGCACTGAGCACCCAGCACCCTGAGTACTGAGCACCCTATGTACTGAGCACCCAGCACCCCGAGCACTGAGCACCCAGCAACCCGAGCACTGAGCACCCAGCACCCTGAGTACTGAGCACCCTGAGTACTGAGCACCCAGCAGCCTGAGTACTGAGCACCCTGAGTACTGAGCACCCAGCACCCTGAGCACTGAGCACCCAGCACCCTGAGTACTGAGCACCCAACGTACTGAGCACCGAACACCCCTAGCACTGAGCACCCAGCACCCTGAGTACTGAGCACCCAGCACCCTGAGCACTGAGAACCCACCACCCTGAGCACTGAGCACCCAGCACCCCAAGCACTGAGCACCCAGCAACCTGAGTACTGAGCACCCAGCACCCTGAGTACTGAGCACCCAGTACCCCGAGCACTGAGCACCCTGAGTACTGAGCACCCAGCACCCTGAGTACTGAGCACTAAGCACCCAGAGCGCTGAGCACCCAGCACCCCAAGCACGGAGCACCCAGGACCCCGAGCACTGAGTACTGAGCACCCAGCACCCTGATTACTGAGCACCGAGCTCCCCGAGCACTGAGCACCCTGAGTACTGAGCACCCAGCACCCCGATCACAGAGCACCCAGCACCCTCAGCACTGAGCAGCCAGCACCCCGAGCACTGAGCACCCAGCACCCTGAGTACTGAGCACCCTGAGGACTGAGCACCGATCACCCTGAGCACTGAGCACCCAGCACCCTGAGTACTGAGCACCCAGTACCCTGAGTACTGAGCACCGAGCACCCCGAGCACTGAGCACCCAGCACCCTGAGCACTGAGCACCCAGCACCCTGAGTACTGAGCACCCAGCACCCTGAGCACTGAGCACCCAACACCCTGAGTACTGAGCACCCAGCACCCTTAGTACTGAGCACCGAGCACCCTGAGTACTGAGCACCCAGCACCCTGAGCACTGAGCACGGAGCACCCCGAGGACTGAGCACCCAGCACCGTGAGCACTGAGCACCCAGCACCTTAAGTACTGAGCACCGAGCACCCCGAGCACTAAGCACCCAGCACCCTAAGTACTGAGCATCCAGCACCCTGAGCACTGAGCACCCAGCACCCCGAGCACTGAGCACCCAGCACCCTGAGTGGTGAGCACCCAGCACCCTGAGTACTGAGCACCCAGCACTCCGAGCACTGAGCACACAGCACCCTGAGTCCTGAGCACCCAGCACCCTGAGTACTTAGCACCCAGCACACTGAGCACTGAGCACCCAGCACCCTGAGTACTGAGCACCGAGCACCCTGAGTACTGAGCACCCAGCACCCTGAGTACTGAGCACCGAGCATCCGGAGTACTGAGCACACTGCACCCCGAGCACTGAGCACCCAGCACCCTGAGCACTGAGCACCCTGAGGACTGAGCACCCAGCACCCTGAGTACTGAGCACCCAGCATCCTGAGTACTGAGCACCGATCACCCTGAGCACTGAGCACCCAGCAACCCGAGCACTGAGCACCCAGCACCCTGAGTACTGAGCACCCTATGTACTGAGCACCCAGCACCCCGAGCACTGAGCACCCAGCAACCCGAGCACTGAGCACCCAGCACCCTGAGTACTGAGCACCCTGAGTACTGAGCACCCAGCAGCCTGAGTACTGAGCACCCTGAGTACTGAGCACCCAGCACCCTGAGCACTGAGCACCCAGCACCCTGAGTACTGAGCACCCAACGTACTGAGCACCGAACACCCCTAGCACTGAGCACCCAGCACCCTGAGTACTGAGCACCCAGCACCCTGAGCACTGAGAACCCACCACCCTGAGCACTGAGCACCCAGCACCCCAAGCACTGAGCACCCAGCAACCTGAGTACTGAGCACCCAGCACCCTGAGTACTGAGCACCCAGTACCCCGAGCACTGAGCACCCTGAGTACTGAGCACCCAGCACCCTGAGTACTGAGCACTAAGCACCCAGAGCGCTGAGCACCCAGCACCCCAAGCACGGAGCACCCAGGACCCCGAGCACTGAGTACTGAGCACCCAGCACCCTGATTACTGAGCACCGAGCTCCCCGAGCACTGAGCACCCTGAGTACTGAGCACCCAGCACCCCGATCACAGAGCCCCCAGCACCCTCAGCACTGAGCAGCCAGCACCCCGAGCACTGAGCACCCAGCACCCTGAGTACTGAGCACCCTGAGGACTGAGCACCGATCACCCTGAGCACTGAGCACCCAGCACCCTGAGTACTGAGCACCCAGTACCCTGAGTACTGAGCACCGAGCACCCCGAGCACTGAGCACCCAGCACCCTGAGCACTGAGCACCCAGCACCCTGAGTACTGAGCACCCAGCACCCTGAGCACTGAGCACCCAACACCCTGAGTACTGAGCACCCAGCACCCTGAGTACTGAGCACCCAGCACCCTGAGTACTGAGCACCCAGCACCCTGAGCACTGAGCACCCAGCACCCTGAGTACGGAGCACCCAGCACACTGAGTACTTAGCACCCAGCACCCTGAGCACTGAGCACCCAGCACCCTGAGTACTGAGCACCGAGCACCCTGAGTACTGAGCACCCCACACCCTGAGTACTGAGCACCCAGCACCCTGAGTACTGAGCACCGAGCACCCCGAGTACTGAGCACCCAGCACCCTGAGCACTGAGCACCCAGCACCCTGAGTACTGAGCACCCAGCACCCTGAGTACTGAGCACCCAGCACCCCGAGCACTGAGCACCCTGAGTACTGAGCACTAAGCACCCAGAGCGCTGAGCACCCAGCACCCCAAGCACGGAGCACCCAGGACCCCGAGCACTGAGTACTGAGCACCCAGCACCCTGAGTACTGAGCACCGAGCTCCCCGAGCACTGAGCACCCTGCGTACTGAGCACCCAGCACCCCGATCACAGAGCACCCAGCACCCTCAGCACTGAGCACCCAGCACCCCGAGCACTGAGCACCCAGCACCCTGAGTACTGAGCACCGAGCATCCGGAGTACTGAGCACCCTGCACCCCGAGCACTGAGCACCCAGCACCCTGAGCAATGAGCACCCAGCACCCCAAGCACTGAGCACCCAGCACCCTGAGTACTGAGTACTGAGCTCCCTGAGTACTGAGCAACCAGGACCCTGAGCACTGAGCACCCAGCACCCTGAGTACTGAGCACCGAGCACCCCGAGCACGGAGCACCCAGCACCCTGAGCAATGAGCACCCAGCACCAAGAGTACTGAGCACCGAGCATCCTGAGCACTGAGCACCGAGCACCCCGAGCACTGAGCACCCAGCACCCTGAGTACTGAGCACCCTGCACCAAGAGTACTGAGCACCGAGCACCCCGAGCACTGAGCACCCAGCACCCTGAGTAATGAGCACCCATCACCCTGAGTAATGAGCACCCAGCACCCCGAGCACTGAGCACCCAGCACCCTGAGTACTGAGCACCCTGCACCAAGAGTACTGAGCACCGAGCACCCCGAGCACTGAGCACCCAGCACCCTGAGTAAAGAGCACCCAGCACCCTGAGTAATGAGCACCCAGCACCCCGAGTACTGAGCACCCAGCACCCTGAGTAATGAGCACCCAGCACCCCGAGTACTGAGCACCCAGCACAGTGAGTACTGAGCACCCAGCACCCTGAGTACTGAGCACCCAGCACCCTGAGCACTGAGCACAAAGCACGCTGAGTACTGAGCACTGAGCACCGTGAGTACTGAGCACCGAGGACCCTGAGCACTGAGCACCCAGCACGCTGAGTACTGAGCACCCAGCACCCTGAGTACTGAGCAGCCAGCACCCTGAGTACTGAGCACTGAGCACTGAGCACCCTGAGCACTGAGCACCCAGCACCCCGAGCACTGAGCACTGAGCACCCTGAGTACTGAGCACTGAGCACTCTGAGTACTGAGCACCCAGCACCCTGAGTACTGAGCACCCAGCACCCCGAGCACTGAGCACCGGGCACCCCGAGCACTGAGCACCCAGCACCGTGAGTACTGAGCACCCAGCACCCTGAGTACTGAGTACTGAGCACTGAGCACCCTGAGCACTGAGCACCCAGCATCCTGAGCACTGAGTACTGAGCACCCAGCACCCTGAGCACTGAGAACCCAGCACCCTGTGTACTGAGCACCCAGCACCAGGAGCACTGAGCACCCAGCACCCCGAGCACTGAGCACTTAGCACCCTTAGTACTGAGCACCGAGCACCCTGAGTACTGAGCACCCAGCACCCTGAGCACTGAGCACGGAGCACCCCGAGGACTGAGCACCCAGCACCGTGAGCACTGAGCACCCAGCACCTTAAGTACTGAGCACCGAGCACCCCGAGCACTGAGCACCCAGCACCCTAAGTACTGAGCATCCAGCACCCTGAGCACTGAGCACCCAGCACCCCGAGCACTGAGCACGCAGCACCCTGAGTACTGAGCACCCAGCACCCTGAGTACTGAGCACCCAGCACTCCGAGCACTGAGCACACAGCACCCTGAGTCCTGAGCACCCAACACCCTGAGTACTTAGCACCCAGCACACTGAGCACTGAGCACCCAGCACCCTGAGTACTGAGCACCGAGCACCCTGAGTACTGAGCACCCAGCACCCTGAGTACTGAGCACCGAGCATCCGGAGTACTGAGCACACTGCACCCCGAGCACTGAGCACCCAGCACCCTGAGCACTGAGCACCCTGAGGACTGAGCACCCAGCACCCTGAGTACTGAGCACCCAGCATCCTGAGTACTGAGCACCGATCACCCTGAGCACTGAGCACCCAGCAACCCGAGCACTGAGCACCCAGCACCCTGAGTACTGAGCACCCTATGTACTGAGCACCCAGCACCCCGAGCACTGAGCACCCAGCAACCCGAGCACTGAGCACCCAGCACCCTGAGTACTGAGCACCCTGAGTACTGAGCACCCAGCAGCCTGAGTACTGAGCACCCTGAGTACTGAGCACCCAGCACCCTGAGCACTGAGCAACCAGCACCCTGAGTACTGAGCACCCAACGTACTGAGCACCGAACACCCCTAGCACTGAGCACCCAGCACCCTGAGTACTGAGCACCCAGCACCCTGAGCACTGAGAACCCACCACCCTGAGCACTGAGCACCCAGCACCCCAAGCACTGAGCACCCAGCAACCTGAGTACTGAGCACCCAGCACCCTGAGTACTGAGCACCCAGTACCCCGAGCACTGAGCACCCTGAGTACTGAGCACCCAGCACCCTGAGTACTGAGCACTAAGCACCCAGAGCGCTGAGCACCCAGCACCCCAAGCACGGAGCACCCAGGACCCCGAGCACTGAGTACTGAGCACCCAGCACCCTGATTACTGAGCACCGAGCTCCCCGAGCACTGAGCACCCTGAGTAATGAGCACCCAGCACCGCGATCACAGAGCACCCAGAACCCTCAGCACTGAGCAGCCAGCACCCCGAGCACTGAGCACCCAGCACCCTGAGTACTGAGCACCCTGAGGACTGAGCACCGATCACCCTGAGCACTGAGCACCCAGCACCCTGAGTACTGAGCACCCAGTACCCTGAGTACTGAGCACCGAGCACCCCGAGCACTGAGCACCCAGCACCCTGAGCACTGAGCACCCAGCACCCTGAGTACTGAGCACCCAGCACCCTGAGCACTGAGCACCCAACACCCTGAGTACTGAGCACCCAGCACCCTGAGTACTGAGCACCCAGCACCCTGAGTACTGAGCACCCATCACCCTGAGCACTGAGCACCCAGCACCCTGAGTACGGAGCACCCAGCACCCTGAGTACTTAGCACCCAGCACCCTGAGCACTGAGCACCCAGCACCCTGAGTACTGAGCACCGAGCACCCTGAGTACTGAGCACCCCACACCCTGAGTACTGAGCACCCAGCACCCTGAGTACTGAGCACCGAGCACCCCGAGTACTGAGCACCCAGCACCCTGAGCACTGAGCACCCAGCACCCTGAGTACTGAGCACTAAGCACCCAGAGCGCTGAGCACCCAGCACCCCAAGCACGGAGCACCCAGGACCCCGAGCACTGAGTACTGAGCACCCAGCACCCTGATTACTGAGCACCGAGCTCCCCGAGCACTGAGCACCCTGAGTACTGAGCACCCAGCACCCTGAGTACTGAGCACCGAGCACCCCGAGTACTGAGCACCCAGCACCCTGAGTACTGAGCACCCAGCACCCTGAGTACTGAGCACTAAGCACCCAGAGCGCTGAGCACCCAGCACCCCAAGCACGGAGCACCCAGGACCCCGAGCACTGAGTACTGAGCACCCAGCACCCTGATTACTGAGCACCGAGCTCCCCGAGCACTGAGCACCCTGAGTACTGAGCACCCAGCACCCCGATCACAGAGCACCCAGCACCCTCAGCACTGAGCAGCCAGCACCCCGAGCACTGAGCACCCAGCACCCTGAGTACTGAGCACCCTGAGGACTGAGCACCGATCACCCTGAGCACTGAGCACCCAGCACCCTGAGTACTGAGCACCCAGTACCCTGAGTACTGAGCACCGAGCACCCCGAGCACTGAGCACCCAGCACCCTGAGCACTGAGCACCCAGCACCCTGAGTACTGAGCACCCAGCACCCTGAGCACTGAGCACCCAACACCCTGAGTACTGAGCACCCAGCACCCTGAGTACTGAGCACCCAGCACGCTGAGTACTGAGCACCCAGCACCCTGAGTACTGAGCAGACAGCACCCTGAGTACTGAGCACTGAGCACTGAGCACCCTGAGCACTGAGCACCCAGCACCCCGAGCACTGAGCACTGAGCACCCTGAGTACTGAGCACTGAGCACTCTGAGTACTGAGCACCCAGCACCCTGAGTACTGAGCACCCAGCACCCCGAGCACTGAGCACCGGGCACCCCGAGCACTGAGCACCCAGCACCCTGAGTACTGAGCACCCAGCACCCTGAGTACTGAGTACTGAGCACTGAGCACCCTGAGCACTGAGCACCCAGCATCCTGAGCACTGAGTACTGAGCACCCAGCACCCTGAGCACTGAGAACCCAGCACCCTGAGTACTGAGCACCCAGCACCAGGAGCACTGAGCACCCAGCACCCCGAGCACTGAGCACTTAGCACCCTTAGTACTGAGCACCGAGCACCCTGAGTACTGAGCACCCAGCACCCTGAGCACTGAGCACGGAGCACCCCGAGGACTGAGCACCCAGCACCGTGAGCACTGAGCACCCAGCACCTTAAGTACTGAGCACCGAGCACCCCGAGCACTGAGCACCCAGCACCCTAAGTACTGAGCATCCAGCACCCTGAGCACTGAGCACCCAGCACCCCGAGCACTGAGCACCCAGCACCCTGAGTACTGAGCACCCAGCACCCTGAGTACTGAGCACCCAGCACTCCGAGCACTGAGCACACAGCACCCTGAGTCCTGAGCACCCAACACCCTGAGTACTTAGCACCCAGCACACTGAGCACTGAGCACCCAGCACCCTGAGTACTGAGCACCGAGCACCCTGAGTACTGAGCACCCAGCACCCTGAGTACTGAGCACCCAGCACCCTGAGTACTGAGCACCGAGCATCCGGAGTACTGAGCACACTGCACCCCGAGCACTGAGCACCCAGCACCCTGAGCACTGAGCACCCTGAGGACTGAGCACCCAGCACCCTGAGTACTGAGCACCCAGCATCCTGAGTACTGAGCACCGATCACCCTGAGCACTGAGCACCCAGCAACCCGAGCACTGAGCACCCAGCACCCTGAGTACTGAGCACCCTATGTACTGAGCACCCAGCACCCCGAGCACTGAGCACCCAGCAACCCGAGCACTGAGCACCCAGCACCCTGAGTACTGAGCACCCTGAGTACTGAGCACCCAGCAGCCTGAGTACTGAGCACCCTGAGTACTGAGCACCCAGCACCCTGAGCACTGAGCAACCAGCACCCTGAGTACTGAGCACCCAACGTACTGAGCACCGAACACCCCGAGCACTGAGCACCCAGCACCCTGAGTACTGAGCACCCAGCACCCTGAGCACTGAGAACCCACCACCCTGAGCACTGAGCACCCAGCACCCCAAGCACTGAGCACCCAGCAACCTGAGTACTGAGCACCCAGCACCCTGAGTACTGAGCACCCAGTACCCCGAGCACTGAGCACCCTGAGTACTGAGCACCCAGCACCCTGAGTACTGAGCACTAAGCACCCAGAGCGCTGAGCACCCAGCACCCCAAGCACGGAGCACCCAGGACCCCGAGCACTGAGTACTGAGCACCCAGCACCCTGATTACTGAGCACCGAGCTCCCCGAGCACTGAGCACCCAGCACCCTCAGCACTGAGCAGCCAGCACCCCGAGCACTGAGCACCCAGCACCCTGAGTACTGAGCACCCTGAGGACTGAGCACCGATCACCCTGAGCACTGAGCACCCAGCACCCTGAGTACTGAGCACCCAGTACCCTGAGTACTGAGCACCGAGCACCCCGAGCACTGAGCACCCAGCACCCTGAGCACTGAGCACCCAGCACCCTGAGTACTGAGCACCCAGCACCCTGAGCACTGAGCACCCAACACCCTGAGTACTGAGCACCCAGCACCCTGAGTACTGAGCACCCAGCACCCTGAGTACTGAGCACCCAGCACACTGAGCACTGAGCACCCAGCACCCTGAGTACGGAGCACCCAGCACCCTGAGTACTTAGCACCCAGCACCCTGAGCACTGAGCACCCAGCACCCTGAGTACTGAGCACCGAGCACCCTGAGTACTGAGCACCCCACACCCTGAGTACTGAGCACCCAGCACCCTGAGTACTGAGCACCGAGCACCCCGAGTACTGAGCACCCAGCACCCTGAGCACTGAGCACCCAGCACCCTGAGTACTGAGCACCCAGCACCCTGAGAACTGAGCACCCAGCACCCCGAGCACTGAGCACCCTGAGTACTGAGCACTAAGCACCCAGAGCGCTGAGCACCCAGCACCCCAAGCACGGAGCACCCAGGACCCCGAGCACTGAGTACTGAGCACCCAGCACCCTGAGTACTGAGCACCGAGCTCCCCGAGCACTGAGCACCCTGCGTACTGAGCACCCAGCACCCCGATCACAGAGCACCCAGCACCCTCAGCACTGAGCACCCAGCACCCCGAGCACTGAGCACCCAGCACCCTGAGTACTGAGCACCGAGCATCCGGAGTACTGAGCACCCTGCACCCCGAGCACTGAGCACCCAGCACCCTGAGCAATGAGCACCCAGCACCCCAAGCACTGAGCACCCAGCACCCTGAGTACTGAGTACTGAGCTCCCTGAGTACTGAGCAACCAGGACCCTGAGCACTGAGCACCCAGCACCCTGAGTACTGAGCACCGAGCACCCCGAGCACGGAGCACCCAGCACCCTGAGCAATGAGCACGCAGCACCAAGAGTACTGAGCACCGAGCATCCTGAGCACTGAGCACCGAGCACCCCGAACACTGAGCACACAGCACCCTGAGTACTGAGCACCCTGCACCAAGAGTACTGAGCACCGAGCACCCCGAGCACTGAGCACCCAGCACCCTGAGTAATGAGCACCCAGCACCCTGAGTAATGAGCACCTAGCACCCCGAGCACTGAGCACCCAGCACCCTGAGCAATGAGCACCCAGCACCCCAAGCACTGAGCACCCAGCACCCTGAGTACTGAGTACTGAGCTCCCTGAGTACTGAGCAACCAGGACCCTGAGCACTGAGCACCCAGCATCCTGAGCACTGAGCACCGAGCACCCCGAGCACTGAGCACACAGCACCCTGAGTACTGAGCACCCTGCACCAAGAGTACTGAGCACCGAGCACCCCGAGCACTGAGCACCCAGCACCCTGAGTAATGAGCACCCAGCACCCTGAGTAATGAGCACCCAGCACCCCGAGCACTGAGCACCCAGCACCCTGAGTACTGAGCACCCTGCACCAAGAGTACTGAGCACCGAGCACCCCGAGCACTGAGCACCCAGCACCCTGAGTAATGAGCACCCAGCACCCTGAGTAATGAGCACCCAGCACCCCGAGTACTGAGCACCCAGCACCCTGAGTAATGAGCACCCAGCACCCCGAGTACTGAGCACCCAGCACAGTGAGTACTGAGCACCCAGCACCCTGAGTACTGAGCACCCAGCACCCTGAGCACTGAGCACAAAGCACGCTGAGTACTGAGCACTGAGCACCGTGAGTACTGAGCACCGAGGACCCTGAGCACTGAGCACCCAGCACGCTGAGTACTGAGCACCCAGCACCCTGAGTACTGAGCAGCCAGCACCCTGAGTACTGAGCACTGAGCACTGAGCACCCTGAGCACTGAGCACCCAGCACCCCGAGCACTGAGCACTGAGCACCCTGAGTACTGAGCACTGAGCACTCTGAGTACTGAGCACCCAGCACCCTGAGTACTGAGCACCCAGCACCCCGAGCACTGAGCACCGGGCACCCCGAGCACTGAGCACCCAGCACCTTGAGTACTGAGCACCCAGCACCCTGAGTACTGAGTACTGAGCACTGAGCACCCTGAGCACTGAGCACCCAGCATCCTGAGCACTGAGTACTGAGCACCCAGCACCCTGAGCACTGAGAACCCAGCACCCTGAGTACTGAGCACCCAGCACCAGGAGCACTGAGCACCCAGCACCCCGAGCACTGAGCACTTAGCACCCTTAGTACTGAGCACCGAGCACCCTGAGTACTGAGCACCCAGCACCCTGAGCACTGAGCACGGAGCACCCCGAGGACTGAGCACCCAGCACCGTGAGCACTGAGCACCCAGCACCTTAAGTACTGAGCACCGAGCACCCCGAGCACTGAGCACCCAGCACCCTAAGTACTGAGCATCCAGCACCCTGAGCACTGAGCACCCAGCACCCCGAGCACTGAGCACCCAGCACCCTGAGTACTGAGCACCCAGCACCCTGAGTACTGAGCACCCAGCACTCCGAGCACTGAGCACACAGCACCCTGAGTCCTGAGCACCCAGCACCCTGAGTACTTAGCACCCAGCACACTGAGCACTGAGCACCCAGCACCCTGAGTACTGAGCACCGAGCACCCTGAGTACTGAGCACCCAGCACCCTGAGTACTGAGCACCCAGCACCCTGAGTACTGAGCACCGAGCATCCGGAGTACTGAGCACACTGCACCCCGAGCACTGAGCACCCAGCACCCTGAGCACTGAGCACCCTGAGGACTGAGCACCCAGCACCCTGAGTACTGAGCACCCAGCATCCTGAGTACTGAGCACCGATCACCCTGAGCACTGAGCACCCAGCAACCCGAGCACTGAGCACCCAGCACCCTGAGTACTGAGCACCCTATGTACTGAGCACCCAGCACCCCGAGCACTGAGCACCCAGCAACCCGAGCACTGAGCACCCAGCACCCTGAGTACTGAGCACCCTGAGTACTGAGCACCCAGCAGCCTGAGTACTGAGCACCCTGAGTACTGAGCACCCAGCACCCTGAGCACTGAGCACCCAGCACCCTGAGTCCTGAGCACCCAACGTACTGAGCACCGAACACCCCTAGCACTGAGCACCCAGCACCCTGAGTACTGAGCACCCAGCACCCTGAGTAATGAGCACCCAGCACTCCGAGCACTGAGCACCCAGCACCCTGAGTACTGAGCACCCTGCACCAAGAGTACTGAGCACCGAGCACCCCGAGCACTGAGCACCCAGCACCCTGAGTAATGAGCACCCAGCACCCTGAGTAATGAGCACCCAGCACCCCGAGTACTGAGCACCCAGCACCCTGAGTAATGAGCACCCAGCACCCCGAGTACTGAGCACCCAGCACAGTGAGTACTGAGCACCCAGCACCCTGAGTACTGAGCACCCAGCACCCTGAGCACTGAGCACAAAGCACGCTGAGTACTGAGCACTGAGCACCGTGAGTACTGAGCACCGAGGACCCTGAGCACTGAGCACCCAGCACGCTGAGTACTGAGCACCCAGCACCCTGAGTACTGAGCAGCCAGCACCCTGAGTACTGAGCACTGAGCACTGAGCACCCTGAGCACTGAGCACCCAGCACCCCGAGCACTGAGCACTGAGCACCCTGAGTACTGAGCACTGAGCACTCTGAGTACTGAGCACCCAGCACCCTGAGTACTGAGCACCCAGCACCCCGAGCACTGAGCACCGGGCACCCCGAGCACTGAGCACCCAGCACCGTGAGTACTGAGCACCCAGCACCCTGAGTACTGAGTACTGAGCACTGAGCACCCTGAGCACTGAGCACCCAGCATCCTGAGCACTGAGTACTGAGCACCCAGCACCCTGAGCACTGAGAACCCAGCACCCTGAGTACTGAGCACCCAGCACCAGGAGCACTGAGCACCCAGCACCCCGAGCACTGAGCACTTAGCACCCTTAGTACTGAGCACCGAGCACCCTGAGTACTGAGCACCCAGCACCCTGAGCACTGAGCACGGAGCACCCCGAGGACTGAGCACCCAGCACCGTGAGCACTGAGCACCCAGCACCTTAAGTACTGAGCACCGAGCACCCCGAGCACTGAGCACCCAGCACCCTAAGTACTGAGCATCCAGCACCCTGAGCACTGAGCACCCAGCACCCCGAGCACTGAGCACCCAGCACCCTGAGTACTGAGCACCCAGCACCCTGAGTACTGAGCACCCAGCACTCCGAGCACTGAGCACACAGCACCCTGAGTCCTGAGCACCCAACACCCTGAGTACTTAGCACCCAGCACACTGAGCACTGAGCACCCAGCACCCTGAGTACTGAGCACCGAGCACCCTGAGTACTGAGCACCCAGCACCCTGAGTACTGAGCACCGAGCATCCGGAGTACTGAGCACACTGCACCCCGAGCACTGAGCACCCAGCACCCTGAGCACTGAGCACCCTGAGGACTGAGCACCCAGCACCCTGAGTACTGAGCACCCAGCATCCTGAGTACTGAGCACCGATCACCCTGAGCACTGAGCACCCAGCAACCCGAGCACTGAGCACCCAGCACCCTGAGTACTGAGCACCCTATGTACTGAGCACCCAGCACCCCGAGCACTGAGCACCCAGCAACCCGAGCACTGAGCACCCAGCACCCTGAGTACTGAGCACCCTGAGTACTGAGCACCCAGCAGCCTGAGTACTGAGCACCCTGAGTACTGAGCACCCAGCACCCTGAGCACTGAGCAACCAGCACCCTGAGTACTGAGCACCCAACGTACTGAGCACCGAACACCCCTAGCACTGAGCACCCAGCACCCTGAGTACTGAGCACCCAGCACCCTGAGCACTGAGAACCCACCACCCTGAGCACTGAGCACCCAGCACCCCAAGCACTGAGCACCCAGCAACCTGAGTACTGAGCACCCAGCACCCTGAGTACTGAGCACCCAGTACCCCGAGCACTGAGCACCCTGAGTACTGAGCACCCAGCACCCTGAGTACTGAGCACTAAGCACCCAGAGCGCTGAGCACCCAGCACCCCAAGCACGGAGCACCCAGGACCCCGAGCACTGAGTACTGAGCACCCAGCACCCTGATTACTGAGCACCGAGCTCCCCGAGCACTGAGCACCCTGAGTAATGAGCACCCAGCACCGCGATCACAGAGCACCCAGCACCCTCAGCACTGAGCAGCCAGCACCCCGAGCACTGAGCACCCAGCACCCTGAGTACTGAGCACCCTGAGGACTGAGCACCGATCACCCTGAGCACTGAGCACCCAGCACCCTGAGTACTGAGCACCCAGTACCCTGAGTACTGAGCACCGAGCACCCCGAGCACTGAGCACCCAGCACCCTGAGCACTGAGCACCCAGCACCCTGAGTACTGAGCACCCAGCACCCTGAGCACTGAGCACCCAACACCCTGAGTACTGAGCACCCAGCACCCTGAGTACTGAGCACCCAGCACCCTGAGTACTGAGCACCCATCACCCTGAGCACTGAGCACCCAGCACCCTGAGTACGGAGCACCCAGCACCCTGAGTACTTAGCACCCAGCACCCTGAGCACTGAGCACCCAGCACCCTGAGTACTGAGCACCGAGCACCCTGAGTACTGAGCACCCCACACCCTGAGTACTGAGCACCCAGCACCCTGAGTACTGAGCACCGAGCACCCCGAGTACTGAGCACCCAGCACCCTGAGCACTGAGCACCCAGCACCCTGAGTACTGAGCACTAAGCACCCAGAGCGCTGAGCACCCAGCACCCCAAGCACGGAGCACCCAGGACCCCGAGCACTGAGTACTGAGCACCCAGCACCCTGATTACTGAGCACCGAGCTCCCCGAGCACTGAGCACCCTGAGTACTGAGCACCCAGCACCCTGAGTACTGAGCACCGAGCACCCCGAGTACTGAGCACCCAGCACCCTGAGTACTGAGCACCCAGCACCCTGAGTACTGAGCACTAAGCACCCAGAGCGCTGAGCACCCAGCACCCCAAGCACGGAGCACCCAGGACCCCGAGCACTGAGTACTGAGCACCCAGCACCCTGATTACTGAGCACCGAGCTCCCCGAGCACTGAGCACCCTGAGTACTGAGCACCCAGCACCCCGATCACAGAGCACCCAGCACCCTCAGCACTGAGCAGCCAGCACCCCGAGCACTGAGCACCCAGCACCCTGAGTACTGAGCACCCTGAGGACTGAGCACCGATCACCCTGAGCACTGAGCACCCAGCACCCTGAGTACTGAGCACCCAGTACCCTGAGTACTGAGCACCGAGCACCCCGAGCACTGAGCACCCAGCACCCTGAGCACTGAGCACCCAGCACCCTGAGTACTGAGCACCCAGCACCCTGAGCACTGAGCACCCAACACCCTGAGTACTGAGCACCCAGCACCCTGAGTACTGAGCACCCAGCACGCTGAGTACTGAGCACCCAGCACCCTGAGTACTGAGCAGCCAGCACCCTGAGTACTGAGCACTGAGCACTGAGCACCCTGAGCACTGAGCACCCAGCACCCCGAGCACTGAGCACTGAGCACCCTGAGTACTGAGCACTGAGCACTCTGAGTACTGAGCACCCAGCACCCTGAGTACTGAGCACCCAGCACCCCGAGCACTGAGCACCGGGCACCCCGAGCACTGAGCACCCAGCACCCTGAGTACTGAGCACCCAGCACCCTGAGTACTGAGTACTGAGCACTGAGCACCCTGAGCACTGAGCACCCAGCATCCTGAGCACTGAGTACTGAGCACCCAGCACCCTGAGCACTGAGAACCCAGCACCCTGAGTACTGAGCACCCAGCACCAGGAGCACTGAGCACCCAGCACCCCGAGCACTGAGCACTTAGCACCCTTAGTACTGAGCACCGAGCACCCTGAGTACTGAGCACCCAGCACCCTGAGCACTGAGCACGGAGCACCCCGAGGACTGAGCACCCAGCACCGTGAGCACTGAGCACCCAGCACCTTAAGTACTGAGCACCGAGCACCCCGAGCACTGAGCACCCAGCACCCTAAGTACTGAGCATCCAGCACCCTGAGCACTGAGCACCCAGCACCCCGAGCACTGAGCACCCAGCACCCTGAGTACTGAGCACCCAGCACCCTGAGTACTGAGCACCCAGCACTCCGAGCACTGAGCACACAGCACCCTGAGTCCTGAGCACCCAACACCCTGAGTACTTAGCACCCAGCACACTGAGCACTGAGCACCCAGCACCCTGAGTACTGAGCACCGAGCACCCTGAGTACTGAGCACCCAGCACCCTGAGTACTGAGCACCCAGCACCCTGAGTACTGAGCACCGAGCATCCGGAGTACTGAGCACACTGCACCCCGAGCACTGAGCACCCAGCACCCTGAGCACTGAGCACCCTGAGGACTGAGCACCCAGCACCCTGAGTACTGAGCACCCAGCATCCTGAGTACTGAGCACCGATCACCCTGAGCACTGAGCACCCAGCAACCCGAGCACTGAGCACCCAGCACCCTGAGTACTGAGCACCCTATGTACTGAGCACCCAGCACCCCGAGCACTGAGCACCCAGCAACCCGAGCACTGAGCACCCAGCACCCTGAGTACTGAGCACCCTGAGTACTGAGCACCCAGCAGCCTGAGTACTGAGCACCCTGAGTACTGAGCACCCAGCACCCTGAGCACTGAGCAACCAGCACCCTGAGTACTGAGCACCCAACGTACTGAGCACCGAACACCCCTAGCACTGAGCACCCAGCACCCTGAGTACTGAGCACCCAGCACCCTGAGCACTGAGAACCCACCACCCTGAGCACTGAGCACCCAGCACCCCAAGCACTGAGCACCCAGCAACCTGAGTACTGAGCACCCAGCACCCTGAGTACTGAGCACCCAGTACCCCGAGCACTGAGCACCCTGAGTACTGAGCACCCAGCACCCTGAGTACTGAGCACTAAGCACCCAGAGCGCTGAGCACCCAGCACCCCAAGCACGGAGCACCCAGGACCCCGAGCACTGAGTACTGAGCACCCAGCACCCTGATTACTGAGCACCGAGCTCCCCGAGCACTGAGCACCCAGCACCCTCAGCACTGAGCAGCCAGCACCCCGAGCACTGAGCACCCAGCACCCTGAGTACTGAGCACCCTGAGGACTGAGCACCGATCACCCTGAGCACTGAGCACCCAGCACCCTGAGTACTGAGCACCCAGTACCCTGAGTACTGAGCACCGAGCACCCCGAGCACTGAGCACCCAGCACCCTGAGCACTGAGCACCCAGCACCCTGAGTACTGAGCACCCAGCACCCTGAGCACTGAGCACCCAACACCCTGAGTACTGAGCACCCAGCACCCTGAGTACTGAGCACCCAGCACCCTGAGTACTGAGCACCCAGCACACTGAGCACTGAGCACCCAGCACCCTGAGTACGGAGCACCCAGCACCCTGAGTACTTAGCACCCAGCACCCTGAGCACTGAGCACCCAGCACCCTGAGTACTGAGCACCGAGCACCCTGAGTACTGAGCACCCCACACCCTGAGTACTGAGCACCCAGCACCCTGAGTACTGAGCACCGAGCACCCCGAGTACTGAGCACCCAGCACCCTGAGCACTGAGCACCCAGCACCCTGAGTACTGAGCACCCAGCACCCTGAGAACTGAGCACCCAGCACCCCGAGCACTGAGCACCCTGAGTACTGAGCACTAAGCACCCAGAGCGCTGAGCACCCAGCACCCCAAGCACGGAGCACCCAGGACCCCGAGCACTGAGTACTGAGCACCCAGCACCCTGAGTACTGAGCACCGAGCTCCCCGAGCACTGAGCACCCTGCGTACTGAGCACCCAGCACCCCGATCACAGAGCACCCAGCACCCTCAGCACTGAGCACCCAGCACCCCGAGCACTGAGCACCCAGCACCCTGAGTACTGAGCACCGAGCATCCGGAGTACTGAGCACCCTGCACCCCGAGCACTGAGCACCCAGCACCCTGAGCAATGAGCACCCAGCACCCCAAGCACTGAGCACCCAGCACCCTGAGTACTGAGTACTGAGCTCCCTGAGTACTGAGCAACCAGGACCCTGAGCACTGAGCACCCAGCACCCTGAGTACTGAGCACCGAGCACCCCGAGCACGGAGCACCCAGCACCCTGAGCAATGAGCACGCAGCACCAAGAGTACTGAGCACCGAGCATCCTGAGCACTGAGCACCGAGCACCCCGAACACTGAGCACACAGCACCCTGAGTACTGAGCACCCTGCACCAAGAGTACTGAGCACCGAGCACCCCGAGCACTGAGCACCCAGCACCCTGAGTAATGAGCACCCAGCACCCTGAGTAATGAGCACCTAGCACCCCGAGCACTGAGCACCCAGCACCCTGAGCAATGAGCACCCAGCACCCCAAGCACTGAGCACCCAGCACCCTGAGTACTGAGTACTGAGCTCCCTGAGTACTGAGCAACCAGGACCCTGAGCACTGAGCACCCAGCATCCTGAGCACTGAGCACCGAGCACCCCGAGCACTGAGCACACAGCACCCTGAGTACTGAGCACCCTGCACCAAGAGTACTGAGCACCGAGCACCCCGAGCACTGAGCACCCAGCACCCTGAGTAATGAGCACCCAGCACCCTGAGTAATGAGCACCCAGCACCCCGAGCACTGAGCACCCAGCACCCTGAGTACTGAGCACCCTGCACCAAGAGTACTGAGCACCGAGCACCCCGAGCACTGAGCACCCAGCACCCTGAGTAATGAGCACCCAGCACCCTGAGTAATGAGCACCCAGCACCCCGAGTACTGAGCACCCAGCACCCTGAGTAATGAGCACCCAGCACCCCGAGTACTGAGCACCCAGCACAGTGAGTACTGAGCACCCAGCACCCTGAGTACTGAGCACCCAGCACCCTGAGCACTGAGCACAAAGCACGCTGAGTACTGAGCACTGAGCACCGTGAGTACTGAGCACCGAGGACCCTGAGCACTGAGCACCCAGCACGCTGAGTACTGAGCACCCAGCACCCTGAGTACTGAGCAGCCAGCACCCTGAGTACTGAGCACTGAGCACTGAGCACCATGAGCACTGAGCACCCAGCACCCCGAGCACTGAGCACTGAGCACCCTGAGTACTGAGCACTGAGCACTCTGAGTACTGAGCACCCAGCACCCTGAGTACTGAGCACCCAGCACCCCGAGCACTGAGCACCGGGCACCCCGAGCACTGAGCACCCAGCACCCTGAGTACTGAGCACCCAGCACCCTGAGTACTGAGTACTGAGCACTGAGCACCCTGAGCACTGAGCACCCAGCATCCTGAGCACTGAGTACTGAGCACCCAGCACCCTGAGCACTGAGAACCCAGCACCCTGAGTACTGAGCACCCAGCACCAGGAGCACTGAGCACCCAGCACCCCGAGCACTGAGCACTTAGCACCCTTAGTACTGAGCACCGAGCACCCTGAGTACTGAGCACCCAGCACCCTGAGCACTGAGCACGGAGCACCCCGAGGACTGAGCACCCAGCACCGTGAGCACTGAGCACCCAGCACCTTAAGTACTGAGCACCGAGCACCCCGAGCACTGAGCACCCAGCACCCTAAGTACTGAGCATCCAGCACCCTGAGCACTGAGCACCCAGCACCCCGAGCACTGAGCACCCAGCACCCTGAGTACTGAGCACCCAGCACCCTGAGTACTGAGCACCCAGCACTCCGAGCACTGAGCACACAGCACCCTGAGTCCTGAGCACCCAGCACCCTGAGTACTTAGCACCCAGCACACTGAGCACTGAGCACCCAGCACCCTGAGTACTGAGCACCGAGCACCCTGAGTACTGAGCACCCAGCACCCTGAGTACTGAGCACCCAGCACCCTGAGTACTGAGCACCGAGCATCCGGAGTACTGAGCACACTGCACCCCGAGCACTGAGCACCCAGCACCCTGAGCACTGAGCACCCTGAGGACTGAGCACCCAGCACCCTGAGTACTGAGCACCCAGCATCCTGAGTACTGAGCACCGATCACCCTGAGCACTGAGCACCCAGCAACCCGAGCACTGAGCACCCAGCACCCTGAGTACTGAGCACCCTATGTACTGAGCACCCAGCACCCCGAGCACTGAGCACCCAGCAACCCGAGCACTGAGCACCCAGCACCCTGAGTACTGAGCACCCTGAGTACTGAGCACCCAGCAGCCTGAGTACTGAGCACCCTGAGTACTGAGCACCCAGCACCCTGAGCACTGAGCACCCAGCACCCTGAGTCCTGAGCACCCAACGTACTGAGCACCGAACACCCCTAGCACTGAGCACCCAGCACCCTGAGTACTGAGCACCCAGCACCCTGAGTAATGAGCACCCAGCACTCCGAGCACTGAGCACCCAGCACCCTGAGTACTGAGCACCCTGCACCAAGAGTACTGAGCACCGAGCACCCCGAGCACTGAGCACCCAGCACCCTGAGTAATGAGCACCCAGCACCCTGAGTAATGAGCACCCAGCACCCCGAGTACTGAGCACCCAGCACCCTGAGTAATGAGCACCCAGCACCCCGAGTACTGAGCACCCAGCACAGTGAGTACTGAGCACCCAGCACCCTGAGTACTGAGCACCCAGCACCCTGAGCACTGAGCACAAAGCACGCTGAGTACTGAGCACTGAGCACCGTGAGTACTGAGCACCGAGGACCCTGAGCACTGAGCACCCAGCACGCTGAGTACTGAGCACCCAGCACCCTGAGTACTGAGCAGCCAGCACCCTGAGTACTGAGCACTGAGCACTGAGCACCCTGAGCACTGAGCACCCAGCACCCCGAGCACTGAGCACTGAGCACCCTGAGTACTGAGCACTGAGCACTCTGAGTACTGAGCACCCAGCACCCTGAGTACTGAGCACCCAGCACCCCGAGCACTGAGCACCGGGCACCCCGAGCACTGAGCACCCAGCACCCTGAGTACTGAGCACCCAGCACCCTGAGTACTGAGTACTGAGCACTGAGCACCCTGAGCACTGAGCACCCAGCATCCTGAGCACTGAGTACTGAGCACCCAGCACCCTGAGCACTGAGAACCCAGCACCCTGAGTACTGAGCACCCAGCACCAGGAGCACTGAGCACCCAGCACCCCGAGCACTGAGCACTTAGCACCCTTAGTACTGAGCACCGAGCACCCTGAGTACTGAGCACCCAGCACCCTGAGCACTGAGCACGGAGCACCCCGAGGACTGAGCACCCAGCACCGTGAGCACTGAGCACCCAGCACCTTAAGTACTGAGCACCGAGCACCCCGAGCACTGAGCACCCAGCACCCTAAGTACTGAGCATCCAGCACCCTGAGCACTGAGCACCCAGCACCCCGAGCACTGAGCACCCAGCACCCTGAGTACTGAGCACCCAGCACCCTGAGTACTGAGCACCCAGCACTCCGAGCACTGAGCACACAGCACCCTGAGTCCTGAGCACCCAGCACCCTGAGTACTTAGCACCCAGCACACTGAGCACTGAGCACCCAGCACCCTGAGTACTGAGCACCGAGCACCCTGAGTACTGAGCACCCAGCACCCTGAGTACTGAGCACCCAGCACCCTGAGTACTGAGCACCGAGCATCCGGAGTACTGAGCACACTGCACCCCGAGCACTGAGCACCCAGCACCCTGAGCACTGAGCACCCTGAGGACTGAGCACCCAGCACCCTGAGTACTGAGCACCCAGCATCCTGAGTACTGAGCACCGATCACCCTGAGCACTGAGCACCCAGCAACCCGAGCACTGAGCACCCAGCACCCTGAGTACTGAGCACCCTATGTACTGAGCACCCAGCACCCCGAGCACTGAGCACCCAGCAACCCGAGCACTGAGCACCCAGCACCCTGAGTACTGAGCACCCTGAGTACTGAGCACCCAGCAGCCTGAGTACTGAGCACCCTGAGTACTGAGCACCCAGCACCCTGAGCACTGAGCACCCAGCACCCTGAGTACTGAGAACCCAACGTACTGAGCACCGAACACCCCTAGCACTGAGCACCCAGCACCCTGAGTACTGAGCACCCAGCACCCTGAGCACTGAGAACCCACCACCCTGAGCACTGAGCACCCAGCACCCCAAGCACTGAGCACCCAGCAACCTGAGCACTGAGCACCCAGCACCCTGAGCACTGAGCACCCACCACCCTGAGCACTGAGCACCCAGCACCCTGAGTACTGAGCACCCAACGTACTGAGCACCGAGCACCCCTAGCACTGAGCACCCAGCACCCCGAGCACTGAGCACCCAGCACCCCGAGCACTGAGCACTGAGCACCCTGAGTACTGGGCACTGAGCACCCTTAGTACTGAGCACCGAGCACCCTGAGTACTGAACACCCAACACCCTGAGCACTGAGCACGGAGCACCCCGAGGACTGAGCACCCAGAAACGTGAGCACTGAGCAGCCAGCACCTTGAGTACTGAGCACCGAGCACCCCGAGCACTGAGCACCCAGCACCCTGAGTCCTGAGCACCCAGCACCCTGAGCACTGAGCACCCAGCACCCCGAGCACTGAGCACCCAGCACCCTGAGTACTGAGCACACAGCACCCTGAGTACTGAGCACCCAGTACCCCGAGCACTGAGCAACCAACACCCTGAGCACTGAGCACATAGCACCCTGAGTACTGAGCACCCAGCACCCCGAGCACTGAGCACCCAGCACCCTGAGTACTGAGCACACAGCACCCTGAGTACTGAGCACCGAGCACCCCGAGCACTGAGCACCCAGCATCCTGAGCACTGAGCACTCTGAGGACTGAGCAACCAGCACCGTGAGTACTGAGCACCCAGCACCCTGAGTACTGAGCACCCTGAGTACTGAGCACCCAGCACCCTGAGTACTGAGCACCCTGAGTACTGAGCACCCAGCACCCCGAGCACTGAGCACCCAGCACCCCGAGTACTGAGCACCCTGAGTACTGAGCACCCAGCACCCTGAGTACTGAGCACCCTGAGTACTGAGCACCCAGCACCCTGAGCACTGAGCACCCAGCACCCTGAGTACTGAGCACCCAGCACCCTGAGCACTGAGCACCCAGCACCCTGAGTACTGAGCACCCAGCACCCTGAGTACTTAGCACCGAGCACCCTGAGTACTGAGGACCCAGCACCCTGAGTACTGAGCACCCAGCACCCTGAGTACTGAGCATCGAGCACCCCGAGTACTGAGTACCCAGCACTCTGAGCACTGAGAACACAGCACCCTGAGCACTGAGCACCCAGCACCCCAAGCACTGAGCACCCAGCACCCTGAGTACTGAGCACCCTGAGTACTGAGCACCCAGCACCCCGAGCACTGAGCACCCAGCACCCTGAGTACTGAGCACCCAGCACCCTGAGTACTGAGCACCCAGCACCCTGAGCACTGAGCACCCAGCACCCTGAGTCATGAGCACCCAGCACCCTGAGTACTTAGCACCCAGCACACTGAGCACTGAGCACCCAGCACCCTGAGTACTGAGCACCGAGCACCCTGAGTACTGAGCACGCAGTACCCTGAGTACTGAGCACCCAGCACCCTGAGTACTGAGCACCGAGCACCCTGAGTACTGAGCACCCAGCACCCGGAGCACTGAGCACCCAGCACCCTGAGTACTGAGCACCCAGCACCCTGAGCACTGAGCACCCAGCACCCTGAGTCATGAGCACCCAGCACCCTGAGTACTTAGCACCCAGCACACTGAGCACTGAGCACCCAGCACCCTGAGTACTGAGCACCGAGCACCCTGAGTACTGAGCACCCAGCACCCTGAGTACTGAGCACCCAGCACCCTGAGTACTGAGCACCGAGCATCCGGAGTTCGGAGCACCCTGCACCCCGAGCACTGAGCACCCAGCACCCTGAGCACTGAGCACCCTGAGGACTGAGCACCCAGCACCCTGAGTACTGAGCACCCAGCACCCTGAGTACTGAGCACCCTGAGTACTGAGCACACAGCACCCCGAGCACTGAGCACGCAGCAACCCGAGCACTGAGCACCCAGCACCCTGAGTACTGAGCACCCTGAGTACTGAGCACCCAGCACCTGAGTACTGAGCACCCTGAGTACTGAGCACCCTGAGTACTGAGCACCCAGCACCCTGAGTACTGAGCACCCTGAGTACTGAGCACCCAGCATCCTGAGTACTGAGCACCGATCACCCTGAGCACTGAGCACCCAGCAACCCGAGCACTGAGCACCCAGCACCCTGAGTACTGATCACCCTGAGTACTGAGCACCCAGCACCCTGAGCACTGAGCACCCAGCACCCTGAGTACTGAGCACCGAGCACCCTGAGTACTGAGCACCCAGCACCCTGAGCACTGAGCACCCAGCACCCTGAGTACTGAGCACCGAGCACCCTGAGTACTGAGCACCCAGCACCCTGGGTACTGAGCACCAAGCACCCTGAGTACTGAGCACCGAGCACCCCGAGTAGTGAGCACCCAGCACCCTGAGTACTGAGCACCCTGAGTACTGAGCACCCAGCACCCTGAGTAATGAGCACCCAGCACCCCGAGTACTGAGCACCCAGCACAGTGAGTACTGAGCACCCAGCACCCTGAGTACTGAGCACCCAGCACCCTGAGCACTGAGCACAAAGCACGCTGAGTACTGAGCACTGAGCACCGTGAGTACTGAGCACCGTGGACCCTGAGCACTGAGCACCCAGCACGCTGAGTACTGAGCACCCAGCACCCTGAGTTCTGAGCACTGAGCACTGAGCACCCAGCACCCTGAGTACTGAGCAGCCAGCACCCTGAGTACTGAGCACTGAGCACTGAGCACACTGAGCACTGAGCACCCAACACCCCGAGCACTGAGCACTGAGCACCCTGAGTACTGAACACTGAGCACTCTGAGTACTGAGCACCCAGCACCCTGAGTACTGAGCACCCAGCATCCTGAATACTGAGCACCGATCACCCTGAGCACTGAGCACCCAGCAACCCGAGCACTGAGCACCCAGCACCCTGAGTACTGAGCACCCTATGTACTGAGCACCCAGCACCCCGAGCACTGAGCACCCAGCAACCCGAGCACTGAGCACCCAGCACCCTGAGTAGTGAGCACCCTGAGTACTGAGCACCCAGCAGCCTGAGTACTGAGCACCCTGAGTACTGAGCACCCAGCACCCTGAGCACTGAGCACCCAGCACCCTGAGTACTGAGCACCCAACGTACTGAGCACCGAACACCCCTAGCACTGAGCACCCAGCACCCTGAGTACTGAGCACCCAGCACCCTGAGTAATGAGCACCCAGCACCCCGAGCACTGAGCACCCAGCACCCTGAGTACTGAGCACCCTGCACCAAGAGTACTGAGCACCGAGCACCCCGAGCACTGAGCACCCAGCACCCTGAGTAATGAGCACCCAGCACCCTGAGTAATGAGCACCCAGCACCCCGAGTACTGAGCACCCAGCACCCTGAGTAATGAGCACCCAGCACCCCGAGTACTGAGCACCCAGCACAGTGAGTACTGAGCACCCAGCACCCTGAGTACTGAGCACCCAGCACCCTGAGCACTGAGCACAAAGCACGCTGAGTACTGAGCACTGAGCACCGTGAGTACTGAGCACCGAGGACCCTGAGCACTGAGCACCCAGCACGCTGAGTACTGAGCACCCAGCACCCTGAGTACTGAGCAGCCAGCACCCTGAGTACTGAGCACTGAGCACTGAGCACCCTGAGCACTGAGCACCCAGCACCCCGAGCACTGAGCACTGAGCACCCTGAGTACTGAGCACTGAGCACTCTGAGTACTGAGCACCCAGCACCCTGAGTACTGAGCACCCAGCACCCCGAGCACTGAGCACCGGGCACCCCGAGCACTGAGCACCCAGCACCCTGAGTACTGAGCACCCAGCACCCTGAGTACTGAGTACTGAGCACTGAGCACCCTGAGCACTGAGCACCCAGCATCCTGAGCACTGAGTACTGAGCACCCAGCACCCTGAGCACTGAGAACCCAGCACCCTGAGTACTGAGCACCCAGCACCAGGAGCACTGAGCACCCAGCACCCCGAGCACTGAGCACTTAGCACCCTTAGTACTGAGCACCGAGCACCCTGAGTACTGAGCACCCAGCACCCTGAGCACTGAGCACGGAGCACCCCGAGGACTGAGCACCCAGCACCGTGAGCACTGAGCACCCAGCACCTTAAGTACTGAGCACCGAGCACCCCGAGCACTGAGCACCCAGCACCCTAAGTACTGAGCATCCAGCACCCTGAGCACTGAGCACCCAGCACCCCGAGCACTGAGCACCCAGCACCCTGAGTACTGAGCACCCAGCACCCTGAGTACTGAGCACCCAGCACTCCGAGCACTGAGCACACAGCACCCTGAGTCCTGAGCACCCAGCACCCTGAGTACTTAGCACCCAGCACACTGAGCACTGAGCACCCAGCACCCTGAGTACTGAGCACCGAGCACCCTGAGTACTGAGCACCCAGCACCCTGAGTACTGAGCACCCAGCACCCTGAGTACTGAGCACCGAGCATCCGGAGTACTGAGCACACTGCACCCCGAGCACTGAGCACCCAGCACCCTGAGCACTGAGCACCCTGAGGACTGAGCACCCAGCACCCCGAGCACTGAGCACCCAGCAACCCGAGCACTGAGCACCCAGCACCCTGAGTACTGAGCACCCTGAGTACTGAGCACCCAGCAGCCTGAGTACTGAGCACCCTGAGTACTGAGCACCCAGCACCCTGAGCACTGAGCACCCAGCACCCTGAGTACTGAGCACCCAACGTACTGAGCACCGAACACCCCTAGCACTGAGCACCCAGCACCCTGAGTACTGAGCACCCAGCACCCTGAGCACTGAGAACCCACCACCCTGAGCACTGAGCACCCAGCACCCCAAGCACTGAGCACCCAGCAACCTGAGCACTGAGCACCCAGCACCCTGAGCACTGAGCACCCACCACCCTGAGCACTGAGCACCCAGCACCCTGAATACTGAGCACCCAACGTACTGAGCACCGAGCACCCCTAGCACTGAGCACCCAGCACCCCGAGCACTGAGCACCCAGCACCCCGAGCACTGAGCACTGAGCACCCTGAGTACTGGGCACTGAGCACCCTTAGTACTGAGCACCGAGCACCCTGAGTACTGAACACCCAACACCCTGAGCACTGAGCACGGAGCACCCCGAGGACTGAGCACCCAGAACCGTGAGCACTGAGCAGCCAGCACCTTGAGTACTGAGCACCGAGCACCCCGAGCACTGAGCACCCAGCACCCTGAGTCCTGAGCACCCAGCACCCTGAGCACTGAGCACCCAGCACCCCGAGCACTGAGCACCCAGCACCCTGAGTACTGAGCACACAGCACCCTGAGTACTGAGCACCCAGTACCCCGAGCACTGAGCAACCAACACCCTGAGCACTGAGCACCCAGCACCCTGAGTACTGAGCACCCAGCACCCCGAGCACTGAGCACCCAGCACCCTGAGTACTGAGCACACAGCACCCTGAGTACTGAGCACCGAGCACCCCGAGCACTGAGCACCCAGCATCCTGAGCACTGAGCACTCTGAGGACTGAGCAACCAGCACCGTGAGTACTGAGCACCCAGCACCCTGAGTACTGAGCACCCTGAGTACTGAGCACCCAGCACCCTGAGTACTGAGCACCCTGAGTACTGAGCACCCAGCACCCCGAGCACTGAGCACCCAGCACCCCGAGTACTGAGCACCCTGAGTACTGAGCACCCAGCACCCTGAGTACTGAGCACCCTGAGTACTGAGAACCCAGCACCCTGAGCACTGAGCACCCAGCACCCTGAGTACTGAGCACCCAGCACCCTGAGCACTGAGCACCCAGCACCCTGAGTACTGAGCACCCAGCACCCTGAGTACTTAGCACCGAGCACCCTGAGTACTGAGGACCCAGCACCCTGAGTACTGAGCACCCAGCACCCTGAGTACTGAGCACCGAGCACCCCGAGTACTGAGTACCCAGCACTCTGAGCACTGAGAACACAGCACCCTGAGCACTGAGCACCCAGCACCCCAAGCACTGAGCACCCAGCACCCTGAGTACTGAGCACCCTGAGTACTGAGCACCCAGCACCCCGAGCACTGAGCACCCAGCACCCTGAGTACTGAGCACCCAACACCCTGAGTACTGAGCACCCAGCACCCTGAGCACTGAGCACCCAGCACCCTGAGTCATGAGCACCCAGCACCCTGAGTACTTAGCACCCAGCACACTGAGCACTGAGCACCCAGCACCCTGAGTACTGAGCACCGAGCACCCTGAGTACTGAGCACGCAGTACCCTGAGTACTGAGCACCCAGCACCCTGAGTACTGAGCACCGAGCACCCTGAGTACTGAGCACCCAGCACCCGGAGCACTGAGCACCCAGCACCCTGAGTACTGAGCACCCAGCACCCTGAGCACTGAGCACCCAGCACCCTGAGTCATGAGCACCCAGCACCCTGAGTACTTAGCACCCAGCACACTGAGCACTGAGCACCCAGCACCCTGAGTACTGAGCACCGAGCACCCTGAGTACTGAGCACCCAGCACCCTGAGTACTGAGCACCCAGCACCCTGAGTACTGAGCACCGAGCATCCGGAGTTCGGAGCACCCTGCACCCCGAGCACTGAGCACCCAGCACCCTGAGCACTGAGCACCCTGAGGACTGAGCACCCAGCACCCTGAGTACTGAGCACCCAGCATCCTGAGTACTGAGCACCGATCACCCTGAGCACTGAGCACACAGCAACCCGAGCACTGAGCACCCAGCACCCTGAGTACTGAGCACCCTGAGTACTGAGCACACAGCACCCTGAGCACTGAGCACGCAGCAACCCGAGCACTGAGCACCCAGCACCCTGAGTACTGAGCACCCTGAGTACTGAGCACCCAGCACCTGAGTACTGAGCACCCTGAGTACTGAGCACCCTGAGTACTGAGCACCCAGCACCCTGAGTACTGAGCACCCTGAGTACTGAGCACCCAGCATCCTGAGTACTGAGCACCGATCACCCTGAGCACTGAGCACCCAGCAACCCGAGCACTGAGCACCCAGCACCCTGAGTACTGATCACCCTGAGTACTGAGCACCCAGCACCCTGAGCACTGAGCACCCAGCACCCTGAGTACTGAGCACCGAGCACCCTGAGTACTGAGCACCCAGCACCCTGAGCACTGAGCACCCAGCACCCTGAGTACTGAGCACCGAGCACCCTGAGTACTGAGCACCCAGCACCCTGGGTACTGAGCACCAAGCACCCTGAGTACTGAGCACCGAGCACCCCGAGTAGTGAGCACCCAGCACCCTGAGTACTGAGCACCCTGAGTACTGAGCACCCAGCACCCTGAGTAATGAGCACCCAGCACCCCGAGTACTGAGCACCCAGCACAGTGAGTACTGAGCACCCAGCACCCTGAGTACTGAGCACCCAGCACCCTGAGCACTGAGCACAAAGCACGCTGAGTACTGAGCACTGAGCACCGTGAGTACTGAGCACCGTGGACCCTGAGCACTGAGCACCCAGCACGCTGAGTACTGAGCACCCAGCACCCTGAGTTCTGAGCACTGAGCACTGAGCACCCAGCACCCTGAGTACTGAGCAGCCAGCACCCTGAGTACTGAGCACTGAGCACTGAGCACACTGAGCACTGAGCACCCAACACCCCGAGCACTGAGCACTGAGCACCCTGAGTACTGAACACTGAGCACTCTGAGTACTGAGCACCCAGCACCCTGAGTACTGAGCACCCAGCTCCCCGAGCACTGAGCACCGGGCACCCCGAGCACTGAGCACCCAGCACCCTGAGTACTGAGCACCCAGCACCCTGAGTACTGAGTACTGAGCACTGAGCACCCTGAGCACTGAGCACCCAGCATCCTGAGCACTGAGTACTGAGCACCCAGCACCCTGAGCACTGAGAACCCAGCACCCTGAGTACTGAGCACCCAGCACAAGGAGCACTGAGCACCCAGCACCCCGAGCACTGAGCACTTAGCACCCTTAGTACTGAGCACCGAGCACCCTGAGTACTGAGCACCCAGCACCCTGAGCACTGAGCACGGAGCACCCCGAGGACTGAGCACCCAGCACCGTGAGCACTGAGCACCCAGCACCTTGAGTACTGAGCACCGAGCACCCCGAGCACTGAGCACCCAGCACCCGAAATACTGAGCATCCAGCACCCTGAGCACTGAGCACCCAGCACCCCGAGCACTGAGCACCCAGCACCCTGAGTACTGAGCACCCAGCACCCTGAGTACTGAGCACCCAGCACTCCGAGCACTGAGCACCCAGCACCCTGAGCACTGAGCACCCAGCACCCTGAGTACTGAGCACCCAGCACCCCAAGCACTGAGCACCCAGCACCCTGAGTACTGAGCACCCAGCACCCTGAGTACTAAGCACCCAGCACTCCGAGCACTGAGCACCCAGCACCCTGAGCACTGAGCACCCAGCACCCTGAGTACTGAGCACCCAGCCCCCTCAGCACTGAGCACCCAGCACCCCGAGCACTGAGCACCCAGCACCCTGAGTACTGAGCACCCTGAGGACTGAGCACCGATCACCCTGAGCACTGAGCACCCAGCACCCTGAGTACTTAGCACCCAGCACACTGAGCACTGAGCACCCAGCACCCTGAGTACTGAGCACCCAGCACCCTGAGCACTGAGCACCCAGCACCCTGAGTCATGAGCACCCAGCACCCTGAGTACTTAGCACCCAGCACACTGAGCACTGAGCACCCAGCACCCTGAGTACTGAGCACCGAGCACCCTGAGTACTGAGCACGCAGTACCCTGAGTACTGAGCACCCAGCACCCTGAGTACTGAGCACCGAGCACCCTGAGTACTGAGCACCCAGCACCCGGAGCACTGAGCACCCAGCACCCTGAGTACTGAGCACCCAGCACCCTGAGCACTGAGCACCCAGCACCCTGAGTCATGAGCACCCAGCACCCTGAGTACTTAGCACCCAGCACACTGAGCACTGAGCACCCAGCACCCTGAGTACTGAGCACCGAGCACCCTGAGTACTGAGCACCCAGCACCCTGAGTACTGAGCACCCAGCACCCTGAGTACTGAGCACCGAGCATCCGGAGTTCGGAGCACCCTGCACCCCGAGCACTGAGCACCCAGCACCCTGAGCACTGAGCACCCTGAGGACTGAGCACCCAGCACCCTGAGTACTGAGCACCCAGCATCCTGAGTACTGAGCACCGATCAACCTGAGCACTGAGCACACAGCAACCCGAGCACTGAGCACCCAGCACCCTGAGTACTGAGCACCCTGAGTACTGAGCACACAGCACCCCGAGCACTGAGCACGCAGCAACCCGAGCACTGAGCACCCAGCACCCTGAGTACTGAGCACCCTGAGTACTGAGCACCCAGCACCTGAGTACTGAGCACCCTGAGTACTGAGCACCCTGAGTACTGAGCACCCAGCAACCTGAGTACTGAGCACCCTGAGTACTGAGCACCCAGCATCCTGAGTACTGAGCACCGATCACCCTGAGCACTGAGCACCCAGCAACCCGAGCACTGAGCACCCAGCACCCTGAGTACTGATCACCCTGAGTACTGAGCACCCAGCACCCTGAGCACTGAGCACCCAGCACCCTGAGTACTGAGCACCCAGCACCCTGAGCACTGAGCACCCAGCACCCTGAGTCATGAGCACCCAGCACCCTGAGTACTTAGCACCCAGCACACTGAGCACTTAGCACCCAGCACCCTGAGTACTGAGCACCCAGCACCCTGAGCACTGAGCACGGAGCACCGCGAGGACTGAGCACCCAGCACCGTGAGCACTGAGCACCCAGCACCTTGAGTACTGAGCACCGAGCACCCCGAGCACTGAGCACCCAGCACCCTAAATACTGAGCATCCAGCACCCTGAGCACTGAGCACCCAGCACCCCGAGCACTGAGCACCCAGCACCCTGAGTACTGAGCACACAGCACCCTGAGTACTGAGCACCCAGCACTCCGAGCACTGAGCACCCAGCACCCTGAGCACTGAGCACCCAGCACCCTGAGTACTGAGCACCCAGCACCCCAAGCACTGAGCACCCAGCACCCTGAGTACTGAGCACCCAGCACCCTGAGTACTGAGCACCCAGCACTCCGAGCACTGAGCACCCAGCACCCTGAGCACTGAGCACCCAGCACCCTGAGTACTGAGCACCCAGCCCCCTCAGCACTGAGCACCCAGCACCCCGAGCACTGAGCACCCAGCACCCTGAGTACTGAGCACCCTGAGGACTGAGCACCGATCACCCTGAGCACTGAGCACCCAGCACCCTGAGTACTTAGCACCCAGCACACTGAGCACTGAGCACCCAGCACCCTGAGTACTGAGCACCCAGCAACCTGAGCACTGAGCACCCAGCACCCTGAGTCATGAGCACCCAGCACCCTGAGTACTTAGCACCCAGCACACTGAGCACTGAGCACCCAGCACCCTGAGTACTGAGCACCGAGCAACCTGAGTACTGAGCACGCAGTACCCTGAGTACTGAGCACCCAGCACCCTGAGTACTGAGCACCGAGCACCCTGAGTACTGAGCACCCAGCACCCGGAGCACTGAGCACCCAGCACCCTGAGTACTGAGCACCCAGCACCCTGAGCACTGAGCACCCAGCACCCTGAGTCATGAGCACCCAGCACCCTGAGTACTTAGCACCCAGCACACTGAGCACTGAGCACCCAGCACCCTGAGTACTGAGCACCGAGCACCCTGAGTACTGAGCACCCAGCACCCTGAGTACTGAGCACCCAGCACCCTGAGTACTGAGCACCGAGCATCCGGAGTTCGGAGCACCCTGCACCCCGAGCACTGAGCACCCAGCACCCTGAGCACTGAGCACCCTGAGGACTGAGCACCCAGCACCCTGAGTACTGAGCACCCAGCATCCTGAGTACTGAGCACCGATCACCCTGAGCACTGAGCACACAGCAACCCGAGCACTGAGCACCCAGCACCCTGAGTACTGAGCACCCTGAGTACTGAGCACACAGCACCCCGAGCACTGAGCACGCAGCAACCCGAGCACTGAGCTCCCAGCACCCTGAGTACTGAGCACCCTGAGTACTGAGCACCCAGCACCTGAGTACTGAGCACCCTGAGTACTGAGCACCCTGAGTACTGAGCACCCAGCACCCTGAGTACTGAGCACCCTGAGTACTGAGCACCCAGCATCCTGAGTACTGAGCACCGATCACCCTGAGCACTGAGCACCCAGCAACCCGAGCACTGAGCACCCAGCACCCTGAGTACTGATCACCCTGTGTACTGAGCACCCAGCACCCTGAGCACTGAGCACCCAGCACCCTGAGTACTGAGCACCGAGCACCCTGAGTACTGAGCACCCAGCACCCTGAGCACTGAGCACCCAGCACCCTGAGTACTGAGCACCGAGCACCCTGAGTACTGAGCACCCAGCACCCTGGGTACTGAGCACCAAGCACCCTGAGTACTGAGCACCGAGCACCCCGAGTAGTGAGCACCCAGCACCCTGAGTACTGAGCACCCTGAGTACTGAGCACCCAGCACCCTGAGTAATGAGCACCCAGCACCCCGAGTACTGAGCACCCAGCACAGTGAGTACTGAGCACCCAGCACCCTGAGTACTGAGCACCCAGCACCCTGAGCACTGAGCACAAAGCACGCTGAGTACTGAGCACTGAGCACCGTGAGTACTGAGCACCGTGGACCCTGAGCACTGAGCACCCAGCACGCTGAGTACTGAGCACCCAGCACCCTGAGTTCTGAGCACTGAGCACTGAGCACCCAGCACCCTGAGTACTGAGCAGCCAGCACCCTGAGTACTGAGCACTGAGCACTGAGCACACTGAGCACTGAGCACCCAACACCCCGAGCACTGAGCACTGAGCACCCTGAGTACTGAACACTGAGCACTCTGAGTACTGAGCACCCAGCACCCTGAGTACTGAGCACCCAGCTCCCCGAGCACTGAGCACCGGGCACCCCGAGCACTGAGCACCCAGCACCCTGAGTACTGAGCACCCAGCACCCTGAGTACTGAGTACTGAGCACTGAGCACCCTGAGCACTGAGCACCCAGCATCCTGAGCACTGAGTACTGAGCACCCAGCACCCTGAGCACTGAGAACCCAGCACCCTGAGTACTGAGCACCCAGCACAAGGAGCACTGAGCACCCAGCACCCCGAGCACTGAGCACTTAGCACCCTTAGTACTGAGCACCGAGCACCCTGAGTACTGAGCACCCAGCACCCTGAGCACTGAGCACGGAGCACCCCGAGGACTGAGCACCCAGCACCGTGAGCACTGAGCACCCAGCACCTTGAGTACTGAGCACCGAGCACCCCGAGCACTGAGCACCCAGCACCCTAAATACTGAGCATCCAGCACCCTGAGCACTGAGCACCCAGCACCCCGAGCACTGAGCACCCAGCACCCTGAGTACTGAGCACCCAGCACCCTGAGTACTGAGCACCCAGCACTCCGAGCACTGAGCACGGAGCACCCTGAGCACTGAGCACCCAGCACCCTGAGTACTGAGCACCCTGAGTACTGAGCACCCAGCACCCTGAGTACTGAGCACCCTGAGTACTGAGCACCCAGCATCCTGAGTACTGAGCACCGATCACCCTGAGCACTGAGCACCCAGCAACCCGAGCACTGAGCACCCAGCACCCTGAGTACTGATCACCCTGAGTACTGAGCACCCAGCACCATGAGCACTGAGCACCCAGCACCCTGAGTACTGAGCACCGAGCACCCTGAGTACTGAGCACCCAGCACCCTGAGCACTGAGCACCCAGCACCCTGAGTACTGAGCACCGAGCACCCTGAGTACTGAGCACCCAGCACCCTGGGTACTGAGCACCAAGCACCCTGAGTACTGAGCACCGAGCACCCCGAGTAGTGAGCACCCAGCACCCTGAGTACTGAGCACCCTGAGTACTGAGCGCCCAGCACCCTGAGTAATGAGCACCCAGCACCCCGAGTACTGAGCACCCAGCACAGTGAGTACTGAGCACCCAGCACCCTGAGTACTGAGCACCCAGCACCCTGAGCACTGAGCACAAAGCACGCTGAGTACTGAGCACTGAGCACCGTGAGTACTGAGCACCGTGGACCCTGAGCACTGAGCACCCAGCACGCTGAGTACTGAGCACCCAGCACCCTGAGTTCTGAGCACTGAGCACTGAGCACCCAGCACCCTGAGTACTGAGCAGCCAGCACCCTGAGTACTGAGCACTGAGCACTGAGCACACTGAGCACTGAGCACCCAACACCCCGAGCACTGAGCACTGAGCACCCTGAGTACTGAACACTGAGCACTCTGAGTACTGAGCACCCAGCACCCTGAGTACTGAGCACCCAGCATCCTGAATACTGAGCACCGATCACCCTGAGCACTGAGCACCCAGCAACCCGAGCACTGAGCACCCAGCACCCTGAGTACTGAGCACCCTATGTACTGAGCACCCAGCACCCCGAGCACTGAGCACCCAGCAACCCGAGCACTGAGCACCCAGCACCCTGAGTACTGAGCACCCTGAGTACTGAGCACCCAGCAGCCTGAGTACTGAGCACCCTGAGTACTGAGCACCCAGCACCCTGAGCACTGAGCACCCAGCACCCTGAGTACTGAGCACCCAACGTACTGAGCACCGAACACCCCTAGCACTGAGCACCCAGCACCCTGAGTACTGAGCACCCAGCACCCTGAGTAATGAGCACCCAGCACCCCGAGCACTGAGCACCCAGCACCCTGAGTACTGAGCACCCTGCACCAAGAGTACTGAGCACCGAGCACCCCGAGCACTGAGCACCCAGCACCCTGAGTAATGAGCACCCAGCACCCTGAGTAATGAGCACCCAGCACCCCGAGTACTGAGCACCCAGCACCCTGAGTAATGAGCACCCAGCACCCCGAGTACTGAGCACCCAGCACAGTGAGTACTGAGCACCCAGCACCCTGAGTACTGAGCACCCAGCACCCTGAGCACTGAGCACAAAGCACGCTGAGTACTGAGCACTGAGCACCGTGAGTACTGAGCACCGAGGACCCTGAGCACTGAGCACCCAGCACGCTGAGTACTGAGCACCCAGCACCCTGAGTACTGAGCAGCCAGCACCCTGAGTACTGAGCACTGAGCACTGAGCACCCTGAGCACTGAGCAACCAGCACCCCGAGCACTGAGCACTGAGCACCCTGAGTACTGAGCACTGAGCACTCTGAGTACTGAGCACCCAGCACCCTGAGTACTGAGCACCCAGCACCCCGAGCACTGAGCACCGGGCACCCCGAGCACTGAGCACCCAGCACCCTGAGTACTGAGCACCCAGCACCCTGAGTACTGAGTACTGAGCACTGAGCACCCTGAGCACTGAGCACCCAGCATCCTGAGCACTGAGTACTGAGCACCCAGCACCCTGAGCACTGAGAACCCAGCACCCTGAGTACTGAGCACCCAGCACCAGGAGCACTGAGCACCCAGCACCCCGAGCACTGAGCACTTAGCACCCTTAGTACTGAGCACCGAGCACCCTGAGTACTGAGCACCCAGCACCCTGAGCACTGAGCACGGAGCACCCCGAGGACTGAGCACCCAGCACCGTGAGCACTGAGCACCCAGCACCTTAAGTACTGAGCACCGAGCACCCCGAGCACTGAGCACCCAGCACCCTAAGTACTGAGCATCCAGCACCCTGAGCACTGAGCACCCAGCACCCAGAGCACTGAGCACCCAGCACCCTGAGTACTGAGCACCCAGCACCCTGAGTACTGAGCACCCAGCACTCCGAGCACTGAGCACACAGCACCCTGAGTCCTGAGCACCCAGCACCCTGAGTACTTAGCACCCAGCACACTGAGCACTGAGCACCCAGCACCCTGAGTACTGAGCACCGAGCACCCTGAGTACTGAGCACCCAGCACCCTGAGTACTGAGCACCCAGCACCCTGAGTACTGAGCACCGAGCATCCGGAGTACTGAGCACACTGCACCCCGAGCACTGAGCACCCAGCACCCTGAGCACTGAGCACCCTGAGGACTGAGCACCCAGCACCCTGAGTACTGAGCACCCAGCATCCTGAGTACTGAGCACCGATCACCCTGAGCACTGAGCACCCAGCAACCCGAGCACTGAGCACCCAGCACCCTGAGTACTGAGCACCCTATGTACTGAGCACCCAGCACCCCGAGCACTGAGCACCCAGCAACCCGAGCACTGAGCACCCAGCACCCTGAGTACTGAGCACCCTGAGTACTGAGCACCCAGCAGCCTGAGTACTGAGCACCCTGAGTACTGAGCACCCAGCACCCTGAGCACTGAGCACCCAGCACCCTGAGTACTGAGCACCCAACGTACTGAGCACCGAACACCCCTAGCACTGAGCACCCAGCACCCTGAGTACTGAGCACCCAGCACCCTGAGCACTGAGAACCCACCACCCTGAGCACTGAGCACCCAGCACCCCAAGCACTGAGCACCCAGCAACCTGAGCACTGAGCACCCAGCACCCTGAGCACTGAGCACCCACCACCCTGAGCACTGAGCACCCAGCACCCTGAATACTGAGCACCCAACGTACTGAGCACCGAGCACCCCTAGCACTGAGCACCCAGCACCCCGAGCACTGAGCACCCAGCACCCCGAGCACTGAGCACTGAGCACCCTGAGTACTGGGCACTGAGCACCCTTAGTACTGAGCACCGAGCACCCTGAGTACTGAACACCCAACACCCTGAGCACTGAGCACGGAGCACCCCGAGGACTGAGCACCCAGAACCGTGAGCACTGAGCAGCCAGCACCTTGAGTACTGAGCACCGAGCACCCCGAGCACTGAGCACCCAGCACCCTGAGTCCTGAGCACCCAGCACCCTGAGCACTGAGCACCCAGCACCCCGAGCACTGAGCACCCAGCACCCTGAGTACTGAGCACACAGCACCCTGAGTACTGAGCACCCAGTACCCCGAGCACTGAGCAACCAACACCCTGAGCACTGAGCACCCAGCACCCTGAGTACTGAGCACCCAGCACCCCGAGCACTGAGCACCCAGCACCCTGAGTACTGAGCACACAGCACCCTGAGTACTGAGCACCGAGCACCCCGAGCACTGAGCACCCAGCATCCTGAGCACTGAGCACTCTGAGGACTGAGCAACCAGCACCGTGAGTACTGAGCACCCAGCACCCTGAGTACTGAGCACCCTGAGTACTGAGCACCCAGCACCCTGAGTACTGAGCACCCTGAGTACTGAGCACCCAGCACCCCGAGCACTGAGCACCCAGCACCCCGAGTACTGAGCACCCTGAGTACTGAGCACCCAGCACCCTGAGTACTGAGCACCCTGAGTACTGAGCACCCAGCACCCTGAGCACTGAGCACCCAGCACCCTGAGTACTGAGCACCCAGCACCCTGAGCACTGAGCACCCAGCACCCTGAGTACTGAGCACCCAGCACCCTGAGTACTTAGCACCGAGCACCCTGAGTACTGAGGACCCAGCACCCTGAGTACTGAGCACCCAGCACCCTGAGTACTGAGCACCGAGCACCCCGAGTACTGAGTACCCAGCACTCTGAGCACTGAGAACACAGCACCCTGAGCACTGAGCACCCAGCACCCCAAGCACTGAGCACCCAGCACCCTGAGTACTGAGCACCCTGAGTACTGAGCACCCAGCACCCCGAGCACTGAGCACCCAGCACCCTGAGTACTGAGCACCCAGCACCCTGAGTACTGAGCACCCAGCACCCTGAGCACTGAGCACCCAGCACCCTGAGTCATGAGCACCCAGCACCCTGAGTACTTAGCACCCAGCACACTGAGCACTGAGCACCCAGCACCCTGAGTACTGAGCACCGAGCACCCTGAGTACTGAGCACGCAGTACCCTGAGTACTGAGCACCCAGCACCCTGAGTACTGAGCACCGAGCACCCTGAGTACTGAGCACCCAGCACCCGGAGCACTGAGCACCCAGCACCCTGAGTACTGAGCACCCAGCACCCTGAGCACTGAGCACCCAGCACCCTGAGTCATGAGCACCCAGCACCCTGAGTACTTAGCACCCAGCACACTGAGCAATGAGCACCCAGCACCCTGAGTACTGAGCACCGAGCACCCTGAGTACTGAGCACCCAGCACCCTGAGTACTGAGCACCCAGCACCCTGAGTACTGAGCACCGAGCATCCGGAGTTCGGAGCACCCTGCACCCCGAGCACTGAGCACCCAGCACCCTGAGCACTGAGCACCCTGAGGACTGAGCACCCAGCACCCTGAGTACTGAGCACCCAGCATCCTGAGTACTGAGCACCGATCACCCTGAGCACTGAGCACACAGCAACCCGAGCACTGAGCACCCAGCACCCTGAGTACTGAGCACCCTGAGTACTGAGCACACAGCACCCCGAGCACTGAGCACGCAGCAACCCGAGCACTGAGCACCCAGCACCCTGAGTACTGAGCACCCTGAGTACTGAGCACCCAGCACCTGAGTACTGAGCACCCTGAGTACTGAGCACCCTGAGTACTGAGCACCCAGCACCCTGAGTACTGAGCACCCTGAGTACTGAGCACCCAGCATCCTGAGTACTGAGCACCGATCACCCTGAGCACTGAGCACCCAGCAACCCGAGCACTGAGCACCCAGCACCCTGAGTACTGATCACCCTGAGTACTGAGCACCCAGCACCCTGAGCACTGAGCACCCAGCACCCTGAGTACTGAGCACCGAGCACCCTGAGTACTGAGCACCCAGCACCCTGAGCACTGAGCACCCAGCACCCTGAGTACTGAGCACCGAGCACCCTGAGTACTGAGCACCCAGCACCCTGGGTACTGAGCACCAAGCACCCTGAGTACTGAGCACCGAACACCCCGAGTAGTGAGCACCCAGCACCCTGAGTACTGAGCACCCTGAGTACTGAGCACCCAGCACCCTGAGTAATGAGCACCCAGCACCCCGAGTACTGAGCACCCAGCACAGTGAGTACTGAGCACCCAGCACCCTGAGTACTGAGCACCCAGCACCCTGAGCACTGAGCACAAAGCACGCTGAGTACTGAGCACTGAGCACCGTGAGTACTGAGCACCGTGGACCCTGAGCACTGAGCACCCAGCACGCTGAGTACTGAGCACCCAGCACCCTGAGTTCTGAGCACTGAGCACTGAGCACCCAGCACCCTGAGTACTGAGCAGCCAGCACCCTGAGTACTGAGCACTGAGCACTGAGCACACTGAGCACTGAGCACCCAACACCCCGAGCACTGAGCACTGAGCACCCTGAGTACTGAACACTGAGCACTCTGAGTACTGAGCACCCAGCACCCTGAGTACTGAGCACCCAGCTCCCCGAGCACTGAGCACCGGGCACCCCGAGCACTGAGCACCCAGCACCCTGAGTACTGAGCACCCAGCACCCTGAGTACTGAGTACTGAGCACTGAGCACCCTGAGCACTGAGCACCCAGCATCCTGAGCACTGAGTACTGAGCACCCAGCACCCTGAGCACTGAGAACCCAGCACCCTGAGTACTGAGCACCCAGCACAAGGAGCACTGAGCACCCAGCACCCCGAGCACTGAGCACTTAGCACCCTTAGTACTGAGCACCGAGCACCCTGAGTACTGAGCACCCAGCACCCTGAGCACTGAGCACGGAGCACCCCGAGGACTGAGCACCCAGCACCGTGAGCACTGAGCACCCAGCACCTTGAGTACTGAGCACCGAGCACCCCGAGCACTGAGCACCCAGCACCCTAAATACTGAGCATCCAGCACCCTGAGCACTGAGCACCCAGCACCCCGAGCACTGAGCACCCAGCACCCTGAGTACTGAGCACCCAGCACCCTGAGTACTGAGCACCCAGCACTCCGAGCACTGAGCACCCAGCACCCTGAGCACTGAGCACCCAGCACCCTGAGTACTGAGCACCCAGCACCCCAAGCACTGAGCACCCAGCACCCTGAGTACTGAGCACCCAGCACCCTGAGTACTGAGCACCCAGCACTCCGAGCACTGAGCACCCAGCACCCTGAGCACTGAGCACCCAGCACCCTGAGTACTGAGCACCCAGCACTCCGAGCACTGAGCACCCAGCACCCTGAGCACTGAGCACCCAGCACCCTGAGTACTGAGCACCCAGCACCCCAAGCACTGAGCACCCAGCACCCTGAGTACTGAGCACCCAGCACCCTGAGTACTGAGCACCCAGCACTCCGAGCACTGAGCACCCAGCACCCTGAGCACTGAGCACCCAGCACCCTGAGTACTGAGCACCCAGCCCCCTCAGCACTGAGCACCCAGCACCCCGAGCACTGAGCACCCAGCACCCTGAGTACTGAGCACCCTGAGGACTGAGCACCGATCACCCTGAGCACTGAGCACCCAGCACCCTGAGTACTTAGCACCCAGCACACTGAGAACTGAGCACCCAGCACCCTGAGTACTGAGCACCCAGCACCCTGAGCACTGAGCACCCAGCACCCTGAGTCATGAGCACCCAGCACCCTGAGTACTTAGCACCCAGCACACTGAGCACTGAGCACCCAGCACCCTGAGTACTGAGCACCGAGCACCCTGAGTACTGAGCACGCAGTACCCTGAGTACTGAGCACCCAGCACCCTGAGTACTGAGCACCGAGCACCCTGAGTACTGAGCACCCAGCACCCGGAGCACTGAGCACCCAGCACCCTGAGTACTGAGCACCCAGCACCCTGAGCACTGAGCACCCAGCACCCTGAGTCATGAGCACCCAGCACCCTGAGTACTTAGCACCCAGCACACTGAGCACTGAGCACCCAGCACCCTGAGTACTGAGCACCGAGCACCCTGAGTACTGAGCACCCAGCATCCTGAGTACTGAGCACCCAGCACCCTGAGTACTGAGCACCGAGCATCCGGAGTTCGGAGCACCCTGCACCCCGAGCACTGAGCACCCAGCACCCTGAGCACTGAGCACCCTGAGGACTGAGCACCCAGCACCCTGAGTACTGAGCACCCAGCATCCTGAGTACTGAGCACCGATCACCCTGAGCACTGAGCACACAGCAACCCGAGCACTGAGCACCCAGCACCCTGAGTACTGAGCACCCTGAGTACTGAGCACACAGCACCCCGAGCACTGAGCACGCAGCAACCCGAGCACTGAGCACCCAGCACCCTGAGTACTGAGCACCCTGAGTACTGAGCACCCAGCACCTGAGTACTGAGCACCCTGAGTACTGAGCACCCTGAGTACTGAGCACCCAGCACCCTGAGTACTGAGCACCCTGAGTACTGAGCACCCAGCATCCTGAGTACTGAGCACCGATCACCCTGAGCACTGAGCACCCAGCAACCCGAGCACTGAGCACCCAGCACCCTGAGTACTGATCTCCCTGAGTACTGAGCACCCAGCACCCTGAGCACTGAGCACCCAGCACCCTGAGTACTGAGCACCGAGCACCCTGAGTACTGAGCACCCAGCACCCTGAGCACTGAGCACCCAGCACCCTGAGTACTGAGCACCGAGCACCCTGAGTACTGAGCACCCAGCACCCTGGGTACTGAGCACCAAGCACCCTGAGTACTGAGCACCGAGCACCCCGAGTAGTGAGCACCCAGCACCCTGAGTACTGAGCACCCTGAGTACTGAGCACCCAGCACCCTGAGTAATGAGCACCCAGCACCCCGAGTACTGAGCACCCAGCACAGTGAGTACTGAGCACCCAGCACCCTGAGTACTGAGCACCCAGCACCCTGAGCACTGAGCACAAAGCACGCTGAGTACTGAGCACTGAGCACCGTGAGTACTGAGCACCGTGGACCCTGAGCACTGAGCACCCAGCACGCTGAGTACTGAGCACCCAGCACCCTGAGTTCTGAGCACTGAGCACTGAGCACCCAGCACCCTGAGTACTGAGCAGCCAGCACCCTGAGTACTGAGCACTGAGCACTGAGCACACTGAGCACTGAGCACCCAACACCCCGAGCACTGAGCACTGAGCACCCTGAGTACTGAACACTGAGCACTCTGAGTACTGAGCACCCAGCACCCTGAGTACTGAGCACCCAGCTCCCCGAGCACTGAGCACCGGGCACCCCGAGCACTGAGCACCCAGCACCCTGAGTACTGAGCACCCAGCACCCTGAGTACTGAGTACTGAGCACTGAGCACCCTGAGCACTGAGCACCCAGCATCCTGAGCACTGAGTACTGAGCACCCAGCACCCTGAGCACTGAGAACCCAGCACCCTGAGTACTGAGCACCCAGCACAAGGAGCACTGAGCACCCAGCACCCCGAGCACTGAGCACTTAGCACCCTTAGTACTGAGCACCGAGCACCCTGAGTACTGAGCACCCAGCACCCTGAGCACTGAGCACGGAGCACCCCGAGGACTGAGCACCCAGCACCGTGAGCACTGAGCACCCAGCACCTTGAGTACTGAGCACCGAGCACCCCGAGCACTGAGCACCCAGCACCCTAAATACTGAGCATCCAGCACCCTGAGCACTGAGCACCCAGCACCCCGAGCACTGAGCACCCAGCACCCTGAGTACTGAGCACCCAGCACCCTGAGTACTGAGCACCCAGCACTCCGAGCACTGAGCACCCAGCACCCTGAGCACTGAGCACCCAGCACCCTGAGTACTGAGCACCCAGCACCCCAAGCACTGAGCACCCAGCACCCTGAGTACTGAGCACCCAGCACCCTGAGTACTGAGCACCCAGCACTCCGAGCACTGAGCACCCAGCACCCTGAGCACTGAGCACCCAGCACCCTGAGTACTGAGCACCCAGCCCCCTCAGCACTGAGCACCCAGCACCCCGAGCACTGAGCACCCAGCACCCTGAGTACTGAGCACCCTGAGGACTGAGCACCGATCACCCTGAGCACTGAGCACCCAGCACCCTGAGTACTTAGCACCCAGCACACTGAGCACTGAGCACCCAGCACCCTGAGTACTGAGCACCCAGCACCCTGAGCACTGAGCACCCAGCACCCTGAGTCATGAGCACCCAGCACCCTGAGTACTTAGCACCCAGCACACTGAGCACTGAGCACCCAGCACCCTGAGTACTGAGCACCGAGCACCCTGAGTACTGAGCACGCAGTACCCTGAGTACTGAGCACCCAGCACCCTGAGTACTGAGCACCGAGCACCCTGAGTACTGAGCACCCAGCACCCGGAGCACTGAGCACCCAGCACCCTGAGTACTGAGCACCCAGCACCCTGAGCACTGAGCACCCAGCACCCTGAGTCATGAGCACCCAGCACCCTGAGTACTTAGCACCCAGCACACTGAGCACTGAGCACCCAGCACCCTGAGTACTGAGCACCGAGCACCCTGAGTACTGAGCACCCAGCACCCTGAGTACTGAGCACCCAGCACCCTGAGTACTGAGCACCGAGCATCCGGAGTTCGGAGCACCCTGCACCCCGAGCACTGAGCACCCAGCACCCTGAGCACTGAGCACCCTGAGGACTGAGCACCCAGCACCCTGAGTACTGAGCACCCAGCATCCTGAGTACTGAGCACCGATCACCCTGAGCACTGAGCACACAGCAACCCGAGCACTGAGCACCCAGCACCCTGAGTACTGAGCACCCTGAGTACTGAGCACACAGCACCCCGAGCACTGAGCACGCAGCAACCCGAGCACTGAGCACCCAGCACCCTGAGTACTGAGCACCCTGAGTACTGAGCACCCAGCACCTGAGTACTGAGCACCCTGAGTACTGAGCACCCTGAGTACTGAGCACCCAGCACCCTGAGTACTGAGCACCCTGAGTACTGAGCACCCAGCATCCTGAGTACTGAGCACCGATCACCCTGAGCACTGAGCACCCAGCAACCCGAGCACTGAGCACCCAGCACCCTGAGTACTGATCACCCTGAGTACTGAGCACCCAGCACCCTGAGCACTGAGCACCCAGCACCCTGAGTACTGAGCACCGAGCACCCTGAGTACTGAGCACCCAGCACCCTGAGCACTGAGCACCCAGCACCCTGAGTACTGAGCACCGAGCACCCTGAGTACTGAGCACCCAGCACCCTGGGTACTGAGCACCAAGCACCCTGAGTACTGAGCACCAAGCACCCTGAGTACTGAGCACCGAGCACCCCGAGTAGTGAGCACCCAGCACCCTGAGTACTGAGCACCCTGAGTACTGAGCACCCAGCACCCTGAGTAATGAGCACCCAGCACCCCGAGTACTGAGCACCCAGCACAGTGTGTACTGAGCACCCAGCACCCTGAGTACTGAGCACCCAGCACCCTGAGCACTGAGCACAAAGCACGCTGAGTACTGAGCACTGAGCACCGTGAGTACTGAGCACCGTGGACCCTGAGCACTGAGCACCCAGCACGCTGAGTACTGAGCACCCAGCACCCTGAGTTCTGAGCACTGAGCACTGAGCACCCAGCACCCTGAGTACTGAGCAGCCAGCACCCTGAGTACTGAGCACTGAGCACTGAGCACCCTGAGTACTGAACACTGAGCACTCTGAGTACTGAGCACCCAGCACCCTGAGTACTGAGCACCCAGCTCCCCGAGCACTGAGCACCGGGCACCCCGAGCACTGAGCACCCAGCACCCTGAGTACTGAGCACCCAGCACCCTGAGTACTGAGTACTGAGCACTGAGCACCCTGAGCACTGAGCACCCAGCATCCTGAGCACTGAGTACTGAGCACCCAGCACCCTGAGCACTGAGAACCCAGCACCCTGAGTACTGAGCACCCAGCACAAGGAGCACTGAGCACCCAGCACCCCGAGCACTGAGCACTTAGCACCCTTAGTACTGAGCACCGAGCACCCTGAGTACTGAGCACCCAGCACCCTGAGCACTGAGCACGGAGCACCCCGAGGACTGAGCACCCAGCACCGTGAGCACTGAGCACCCAGCACCTTGAGTACTGAGCACCGAGCACCCCGAGCACTGAGCACCCAGCACCCTAAATACTGAGCATCCAGCACCCTGAGCACTGATCACCCAGCACCCCGAGCACTGAGCACCCAGCACCCTGAGTACTGAGCACCCAGCACCCTGAGTACTGAGCACCCAGCACTCCGAGCACTGAGCACCCAGCACCCTGAGCACTGAGCACCCAGCACCCTGAGTACTGAGCACCCAGCACCCCAAGCACTGAGCACCCAGCACCCTGAGTACTGAGCACCCAGCACCCTGAGTACTGAGCACCCAGCACTCCGAACACTGAGCACCCAGCAACCTGAGCACTGAGCACCCAGCACCCTGAGTACTGAGCACCCAGCCCCCTCAGCACTGAGCACCCAGCACCCCGAGCACTGAGCACCCAGCACCCTGAGTACTGAGCACCCTGAGGACTGAGCACCGATCACCCTGAGCACTGAGCACCCAGCACCCTGAGTACTGAGCACCCAGTACCCTGAGTACTGAGCACCGAGCACCCCGAGCACTGAGCACCCAGCACCCTGAGCACTGAGCACCCAGCACCCTGAGTACTGAGCACCCAGCACCCTGAGTACTGAGCACCCAGCACCCTGAGCACTGAGCACCCAGCACCCTGAGTACTGAGCACCCAGCACCCTGAGTACTGAGCACCCAGCACCCTGAGTACTGAGCACCCAGCACCCTGAGTACTGAGCACCCAGCACCCTGAGTACTGAGCACCGAGCACCCCGAGTACTGAGCACCCAGCACCCCGAGCACTGAGCACCCAGCACCCTGAGCACTGAGCACCCAGCACCCCAAGCACTGAGCACCCAGCACCCTGAGTACTGAGTACTGAGCACCCTGAGTACTGACCACCCAGAACCCTGAGCACTGAGCACCCAGCACCCTGAGTACTGAGCACCGAGCACCCTGAGCACTGAGCACCCAGCACCAAGAGTACTGAGCACCGAGCATCCTGAGCACTGAGCACCGAGCACCCCGAGCACTGAGCACCCAGCACCCTGAGTACTGAGCACCCAGCACCAAAAGTACTGAGCACCGAGCACCCCGAGCACTGAGCACCCAGCACCCTGAGTACTGAGCACCCAGCACCAAAAGTACTGAGCACCGAGCACCCCGAGCACTGAGCACCCAGCACCCTGAGTAATGAGCACCCAGAACCCTGAGTACTGAGCACCCAGCACACTGAGCACTGAGCACAAAGCACGCTGAGTACTGAGCACTGAGCACCCTGAGTACTGAGCACCGAGGACCCTGAGCACTGAGCACCCAGCACGCTGAGTACTGAGCGCTGAGCACCCTGAGTACTGAGCACCGAGCACCCTGAGTACTGAGCACCCAGCACCCTGAGCACTGAGCAGCCAGCACCCTGAGCACTGAGCACCCAGCACCCCGAGCACTGAGCACCCAGCACCCTGAGTACTGAGCACCCAGCACCCTGAGTACTGAGCACCGAGCACCCCGAGCACTGAGCACCCAGCACCCTGAGCACTGAGCACCCTGAGGACTGAGCACCCAGCACCCTGAGTACTGAGCACCCAGCATCCTGAGTACTGGGCACCGATCACCCTGAGCACTGAGCACTCAGCAACCCGAGCACTGAGCACCCAGCACCCTGTGTACTGAGCACCCTGAGTACTGAGCACCAAGCACCCCGAGCACTGAGCACCCAGCACCCTGAGTACTGATCACCCTGAGTACTGAGCACCCAGAACCCTGAGTACTGAGCACCCTGAGTACTGAGCACCCAGCACCCTGAGCACTGAGCACCCAGCACCCTGAGTATTGAGCACCCAGCACCCTGAGCACTGAGCACACAGCACCATGAGTACTGAGCACCCAGCACCCTGAGTACTGAGCACCCAGCACCCTGAGTACTGAGCACCCAGCACCCTGAGTACTGAGCACCGAGCACCCCGAGTACTGAGCACCCAGCACCCTGAGCACTGAGCACCCAGCACCCTGAGTACTGAGCACCCAGCACCCTGAGTACTGAGCACCCAGCACCCTGAGCACTGAGCACCCTGAGTACTGAGCACTAAGCACCCAGAGCGCTGAGCACCCAGCACCCCAAGCACGGAGCACCCAGAACCCCGAGCACTGAGTACTGAGCACCCAGCACCCTGAGTACTGAGCACCGAGCTCCCCGAGCACTGAACGCCCTGAGTACTGAGCACCCAGCACCCCGATCACAGAGCACACAGCACCGTCAGCACTGAGCACCCAGCACCCCGAGCACTGAGCACCCAGCACCCTGAGTACTGAGCACCCTGAGGACTGAGCACCGATCACCCTGAGCACTGAGCACCCAACACCCTGAGTACTGAGCACCCAGCACCCTGAGTACTGAGCACCCAGCACGCTGAGTACTGAGCACCCAGCACACTGAGCACTGAGCACCCTGAGGACTGAGCACCCAGCACCCTGAGTACTGAGCACCCAGCATCCTGAGTACTGAGCACCGATCACCCTGAGCACTGAGCACCCAGCGACCCGAGCACTGAGCACCCAGCACCCTGAGTACTGAGCACACTGAGTACTGAGCACCCAGCACCCCGAGCACTGAGCACCCAGCACCCTGAGTACTGAGCACCCTGAGTACTGAGCACCCAGAACCCTGAGTACTGAGCACCCTGAGTACTGAGCACCCAGCACCCTGAGCACTGAGCACCCAGCACCCTGAGTACTGAGCACCCAGCACCCTGAGTACTGTGCACCCAGCACCCTGAGTACTGAGCACCCAGCACCCTGAGTACTGAGCAGCCAGCACGCTGAGTACTGAGCACCCAGCAACCTGAGCACTGAGCACCCTGAGTACTGAGCACCCAGCACCCTGAGCACTGAGCACCCAGCACCCTGAGTACTGAGCACCCAGCACCCTGAGTACTGAGCACCGAGCACTCCAAGCACTGAGCACCCAGCACCCTGAGCACTGAGCACCCAGCACCCTGAGTACTGAGCACCCAGCACCCTGAGTACTGAGCACCCAGCACCCTGAGCACTGAGCACCCAGCAACCTGAGTACTGAGCACCCAGCACCCTGAGTACTGAGCACCCAGCACACTGAGTACTGAGCACACAGCACCCTGAGTACTGAGCACCCAGCACCCTGAGTACTGAGCACCGAGCACCCCGAGTACTGAGCACCCAGCACCCCGAGCACTGAGCACCCAGCACCCTGAGCACTGAGCACCCAGCACCCCAAGCACTGAGCACCCAGCACCCTGAGTACTGAGTACTGAACACCCTGAGTACTGAGCACCCAGCACCCTGAGCACCCAGCACCCTGAGTACTGAGCACCGAGCACCCCGAGCACTGAGCACCCAGCACCCCGAGCACTGAGCACCCAGCACTGAGCACCCAGCACCCTGAGTACTGAGCACCCAGCACCCTGAGTACTGAGCACCGAGCACCCCGAGCATTGAGCACCGGGCACCCCGAGCACTGAGCACCCAGCACCCTGAGTACTGAGCACCCAGAACCCTGAGTACTGAGCACTGAGCAGTGAGCACACTGAGCACTGTGCACCCAGCATCTTGAGCACTGAGTACTGAGCACCCAGCACCCTGAGCACTGAGCACCCAGCACCCTGAGCACTGAGCACCCAGCACCCTGAGTACTGAGCACCCAGCACCCCGAGCACTGAGCACCCAGCACCCTGAGCACTGAGCTCCCAGCACCCCAAGCACTGAGCACCCAGCACCCTGAGTACTGAGTACTGAGCACCCTGAGTACTGAGCACCAAGCACCCTGAGTACTGAGCACCCAGCACTCCAAGCACTGAGCACCCAGCACCCTGAGCACTGAGCACCCAGCACCCTGAGTACTGAGCACACAGCACAGCGAGCACTGAGCACCCAGCACCCTGAGTAATGAGCACCCAGCACCCTGAGTACTGAGCACTGAGCACCCTGAGCACTGAGCACCCAGCACCCTGAGCACTGAGCACCCTGAGGACTGAGCACCGAGCACCCTGAGTACTGAGCACCCAGCATCCTGAGTAGTGAGCACCGATCACCCTGAGCACTGAGCACCCAGCAACCCAAACACTGAGCACCCAGCACCCTGAGTACTGAGCACCCTGAGTACTGAGCACCCAGCACCCCGAGCACTGAGCACGCAGCACCCTGAGTACTGAGCACCCAGAGTACTGAGCACCCAGCACCCTGAGTACTGAGCACCCTGAGTACTGAGCACCCAGCACCCTGAGCACTGAGCACCCAGCACCCTGAGAACTGAGCACCCAGCACCCTGAGCACTGAGCACCCAGCACCCTGAGTACTGAGCACCCAGCACCCTGAGTACTTTGCACCCAGCACCCTGAGCACTGAGCACCCAGCACCCTGAGTACTGAGCACCGAGCACCCTGAGTACTGAGCACCCCGCACCCTGAGTACTGAGCACCCAGCACCAAGAGTACTGAGCATCGAGCACCCCGAGCACTGAGCACCCAGCACCCTGAGTAATGAGCACCCAGCACCCCGAGTACTGAGCACCCAGCACCGTGAGTACTGAGCACCCAGCACCCTGAGTACTGAGCGCCCAGCACCCTGAGCACTGAGCACAAAGCACGCTGAGTACTGAGCACTGAGCACCCTGAGTACTGAGCACCAAGGACCCTGAGCATTGAGCACCCAGCACGCTGAGTACTGAGCGCTGAGCACCCTGAGTACTGAGCACCGAGCACCCTGAGTACTGAGCACCCAGCACCCTGAGCAATGAGCAGCCAGCACCCTGAGCACTGAGCACCCAGCACCCCGAGCACTGAGCACCCAGCACCATGAGCACTGAGCACCCAGCACCCCGAGTACTGAGCACCCAGCACCCTGAGAACTGAGCACCGAGCAACCCGAGCACTGAGCACCCAGCACCCCGAGCACTGAGCACCCAGCACCCCGAGAATGAGCACCCAGCACCCTGAGTACTGAGCACCCAGCACCCTGAGCACTGAGCACCCAGCACCCTGAGTACTGAGCACCCAGCACCCTGAGAACTTAGCACCCAGCACCCTGAGCACTGAGCACCCAGCACCCTGAGTACTGAGCACCGAGCACCCTGAGTACTGAGCACCCAGCACCCTGAGTACTGAGCACCGAGCACCCCGAGTACTGAGCACCCATCACCCTGAGCACTGAGCACCCAGCACCCTGAGTACTGAGCACCCAGCACCCTGAGTACTGAGCACGCAGCACCCCGAGCACTGAGCACCCTGAGTACTGAGCACTAAACACCCAGAGCGCTGAGCACCCAGCAGCCCAAGCACGGAGCACCCAGGACCCCGAGCACTGAGTACTGAGCACCCAGCACCCTGAGTACTGAGCACCGAGCTCCCCGAGCACTGAGCACCCTGAGTACTGAGCACCCAGCACCCCGATCACAGAGCACCCAGCACACTCAGCACTGAGGACCCAGCACCCCGAGCACTGAGCACCGAGCACCCTGAGTACTGAGCACCCTGAGGACTGAGCACCGATCACCCTGAACACTGAGCACCCAGCACCCTGAGTACTGAGCACCCAGCACCCTGAGTACTGAGCACCGAGCACTCCGAGCATTGAGCACCCAGCACCCTGAGCACTGAGCACCCAGCACCCTGAGTACTGAGCACCCAGCACCCTGAGTACTGAGCACCCAGCACCCTGAGTACTGAGCACCCAGCACCAAGAGTACTGAGCACCGAGCACCCTGAGTAATGAGCACCCAGCACCCCGAGTACTGAGCACCCAGCACCGTGAGTACTGAGCACCCAGCACCCTGAGTACTGAGCACCCAGCACCCTGAGCACTGAGCAAAAAGCACGCTGAGTACTGAGCAGCCAGCACCCTGAGCACTGAGCACCCAGCACCCCGAGCACTGAGCACCCAGCAACCTGAGCACTGAGCACCCAGCACCCCGAGTACTGAGCACCCAGCACCCTGAGTACTGAGCACAGAGCACCCCGAGCACTGAGCACCCAGCACCCCGAGAATGAGCACCCAGCACCCTGAGTACTGAGAACCGAGCACCCTGAGTACTGAGCACCCAGCACCCTGAGCACTGAGCACCCAGCACCCCGAGTACTGAGCAAACAGCACCCCGGGCACTGAGCACCCAGCACCCCGAGAATGAGCACCCAGCACCCTGAGTACTGAGCACCCAGCACCCTGAGTACTGAGCACCCAGCACCCCGAGCACTGAGCACCCTGAGTACTTTGCACCCAGCACCCTGAGTACTGAGCACTAAGCACACAGAGCGCTGAGCACCCAGCACCCCAAGCACGGAGCACCCAGGACCCCGAGCACTGAGTACTGAGCACCCAGCACCCTGAGTACTGAGCACCGAGCTCCCCGAGCCCTGAGCACCCTGAGTACTGAGCACACAGCACCCCGATCACAGAGCACCCAGCACCCTCAGCACTGAGCACCCAGCACCCCGAGCACTGAGCACCCAGCACCCTGAGTACTGAGCACCCTGAGGACTGAGCACCGATCACACTGAGCACTGAGCACCCAGCACCCTGAGTACTGAGCACCCTGAGTACTGAGCACCCAGCACCCTGAGTACTGAGCACTGAGCACCCCGAGTACTGAGCACCCAGCACCCTGAGCACTGAGCACCCAGCACCCCGAGCACTGAGCACGCAGCGCCCTGAGTACTGAGCACCCAGCACCCCGAGCCCTGAGCACCCAGCACCCTGAGTACTGAGCACCCTGAGTACTGAGCACCTAGCACCCCGAGCACTGAGCACCCAGCACCCTGAGCACTGAGCACCCTGCAACCTGAGTACTGAGCATCAAGCACCCTGAGCACTGATCACCCAGCACCCTGAGCACTGAGCACCCAGCACCCTGAGCACTGAGCACCCAGCACCCTGAGTACTGAGCACCCAACGTACTGAGCATCGAGCACCCCGAGCACTGAGCACACAGCACCCTGAGTACTGAGCACCCAGCACCCCGAGCACTGAGCACCCAGCACCCTGAGTACTGAGCACCGAGCACCCTGAGTACTGAGCACCGAGCACCCCGAACACTGAGCACCCAGCACCCTGAGCACTGAGCACCCTGACGACTGAGCACCCAGCACGCTGAGTACTGAGCACCCAGCATCCTGAGTACTGAGCACCGATCACCCTGAGCACTGAGCACCCAGCAACCCGAGCACTGAGCACCCAGCACCCTGAGTACTTAGCACCCTGAGTACTGACCACCCAGCACCCCGAGCACTGAGCACCCAGGACCCTGAGTACTGAGCACCCTGAGTACTGAGCACCCAGCACCCTGAGTACTGAGCACCCTGAGTACTGAGCACCCAGCACCCTGAGCACTGAGCACCCAGCACCCTGAGTACTGAGCACCCAGCACCCTGAGCACTGAGCACCCAGCACCCTGAGTACTGAGCACCCAGCACCCTGAGAACTTAGCACCCAGCACCCTGAGCACTGAGCACTTATCACCCTGAGTACTGAGCACCGAGCACCCTGAGTACTGAGCACCCAGCACCCTGAGTACTGAGCACCCAGCACCATGAGTACTGAGCACCGAGCACCCCGAGTACTGAGCACCCAGCACCCTGAGCACTGAGCACCCAGCACCCTGAGTACTGAGCACCCAGCACCCTGAGTACTGAGCACGCAGCACCCCGAGCACTGAGCACCCTGAGTACTGAGCACTAAGCACCCAGAGCGCTGAGCACCCAGCACCCCAAGCACGGAGCATCCAGGACCCCGAGCACTGAGTACTGAGCACCCAGCACCCTGAGTACTGAGCACCGAGCTCCCTGAGCACTGAGCACCCTGAGTACTGAGCACCCAGCACCCCGATCACAGAGCACCCAGCACACTCAGCACTGAGGACCCAGCACACCGAGCACTGAGCACCGAGCACCCTGAGTACTGAGCACCCTGAGGACTGAGCACCGATCACCCTGAACACTGAGCACCCAGCACCCTGAGTACTGAGCACCCAGCACCCTGAGTACTGATCACCGAGCACTCCGAGCACTGAGCACCCAGCACCCTGAGCACTGAGCACCCAGCACCCTGAGTACTGAGCACCCAGCACCCTGAGTACTGAGCACCCAGCACCCTGAGTACTGAGCACCCAGCACCAAGAGTAGTGAGCACCGAGCATCCTGAGCACTGAGCACCGAGCACCCCGAGCACTGAGCACCCAGCAGCCTGACTACTGAGCACCCAGCACCAAGAGTACTGAGCATCGAGCACCCCGAGTACTGAGCACCCAGCACCGTGAGTACTGAGCACCCAGCACCCTGAGTACTGAGCATCCAGCACCCTGAGCACTGAGCACAAAGCACGCTGAGTACTGAGCACTGAGCACCCTGAGTACTGAGCACCAAGGACCCTGAGCACTGAGCACCCAGCACGCTGAGTACTGAGCGCTGAGCACAATGAGTACTGAGCACCGAGCACCCTGAGTACTGAGCACCCAGCACCCTGAGCACTGAGCAGCCAGCACCCTGAGCAGTGAGCACCCAGCACCCCGAGCACTGAGCACCCAGCACCCTGAGCACTGAGCACCCAGCACCCCGAGTACTGAGCACCCAGCACCCTGAGTACTGAGCACCGAGCAACCCGAGCACTGAGCACCCAGCACCCCGAGCACTGAGCACCCAGCACCCCGAGAATGAGCACCCAGCACCCTGAGTACTGAGCACCCAGCACCCTGAGCACTGAGCACTCAGCACCCTGAGTACTGAGCACCCAGCACCCTGAGAACTTAGCACCCAGCACCCTGAGCACTGAGCACCCAGCACCCTGAGTACTGAGCACCGAGCACCCTGAGTACTGAGCACCCAGCACCCTGAGTACTGAGCACCCAGCACCCTGAGTACTGAGCACCGAGCACCCCGAGTACTGAGCACCCAGCACCCTGAGCACTGAGCACCCAGCACCCTGAGTACTGAGCACCCAGCACCCTGAGTACTGAGCACGCAGCACCCCGAGCACTGAGCACCCTGAGTACTGAGCACTAAACACCCAGAGCGCTGAGCACCCAGCACCCCAAGCACGGAGCACCCAGGACCACGAGCACTGAGTACTGAGCACCCAGCACACTGAGTACTGAGCACCGAGCTCCCCGAGCACTGAGCACCGTGAGTACTGAGCACCAAGCACCCCGATCACAGAGCACACAGCACACTCAGCACTGAGGACCCAGCACCCCGAGCACTGAGCACCAAGCACCCTGAGTAATGAGCACCCTTAGGACTGAGCACCGATCACCCTGAACACTGAGCACCCAGCACCCTGAGTACTGAGCACCCAGCACCCTGAGTACTCAGCACCGAGCTCCCCGAGCACTGAACGCCCTGAGTACTGAGCACCCAGCACCCCGATCACAGAGCACCCAGCACCGTCAGCACTGAGCACCCAGCACCCCGAGCACTGAGCACCCAGCACCCTGAGTACTGAGCACCCTGAGGACTGAGCACCGATCACCCTGAGCACTGAGCACCCAACACCCTGAGTACTGAGCACCCAGCACCCTGAGTACTGAGCACCCAGCACGCTGAGTACTGAGCACCCAGCACACTGAGCACTGAGCACCCTGAGGACTGAGCACCCAGCACCCTGAGTACTGAGCACCCAGCATCCTGAGTACTGAGCACCGATCACCCTGAGCACTGAGCACCCAGCAACCTGAGCACTGAGCACCCAGCACCCTGAGTATTGAGCACACTGAGTACTGAGCACCCAGCACCCCGAGCACTGAGCACCCAGCACCCTGAGTACTGAGCACCCTGAGTACTGAGCACCCAGAACCCTGAGTACTGAGCACCCTGAGTACTGAGCACCCAGCACACTGAGCACTGAGCACCCAGCACCCTGAGTACTGAGCACCCAGCACCCTGAGCACTGAGCAGCCAGCACCCTGAGCAGTGAGCACCCAGCACCCCGAGCACTGAGCACCCAGCACCCTGAGCACTGAGCACCCAGCACCCCGAGTACTGAGCACCCAGCACCCTGAGTACTGAGCACCGAGCAACCCGAGCACTGAGCACCCAGCACCCCGAGCACTGAGCACCCAGCACCCCGAGAATGAGCACCCAGCACCCTGAGTACTGAGCACCCAGCACCCTGAGCACTGAGCACTCAGCACCCTGAGTACTGAGCACCCAGCACCCTGAGAACTTAGCACCCAGCACCCTGAGCACTGAGCACCCAGCACCCTGAGTACTGAGCACCGAGCACCCTGAGTACTGAGCACCCAGCACCCTGAGTACTGAGCACCCAGCACCCTGAGTACTGAGCACCGAGCACCCCGAGTACTGAGCACCCAGCACCCTGAGCACTGAGCACCCAGCACCCTGAGTACTGAGCACCCAGCACCCTGAGTACTGAGCACGCAGCACCCCGAGCACTGAGCACCCTGAGTACTGAGCACTAAACACCCAGAGCGCTGAGCACCCAGCACCCCAAGCACGGAGCACCCAGGACCACGAGCACTGAGTACTGAGCACCCAGCACCCTGAGTACTGAGCACCGAGCTCCCCGAGCACTGAGCACCGTGAGTACTGAGCACCAAGCACCCCGATCACAGAGCACACAGCACACTCAGCACTGAGGACCCAGCACCCCGAGCACTGAGCACCAAGCACCCTGAGTAATGAGCACCCTTAGGACTGAGCACCGATCACCCTGAACACTGAGCACCCAGCACCCTGAGTACTGAGCTCCCAGCACCCTGAGTACTCAGCACCGAGCTCCCCGAGCACTGAACGCCCTGAGTACTGAGCACCCAGCACCCCGATCACAGAGCACCCAGCACCGTCAGCACTGAGCACCCAGCACCCCGAGCACTGAGCACCCAGCACCCTGAGTACTGAGCACCCTGAGGACTGAGCACCGATCACCCTGAGCACTGAGCACCCAACACCCTGAGTACTGAGCACCCAGCACCCTGAGTACTGAGCACCCAGCACGCTGAGTACTGAGCACCCAGCACACTGAGCACTGAGCACCCTGAGGACTGAGCACCCAGCACCCTGAGTACTGAGCACCCAGCATCCTGAGTACTGAGCACCGATCACCCTGAGCACTGAGCACCCAGCAACCTGAGCACTGAGCACCCAGCACCCTGAGTATTGAGCACACTGAGTACTGAGCACCCAGCACCCCGAGCACTGAGCACCCAGCACCCTGAGTACTGAGCACCCTGAGTACTGAGCACCCAGAACCCTGAGTACTGAGCACCCTGAGTACTGAGCACCCAGCACACTGAGCACTGAGCACCCAGCACCCTGAGTACTGAGCACCCAGCACCCTGAGTACTGTGCACCCAGCACCCTGAGTACTGAGCACCCAGCACCCTGAGTACTGAGCAGCCAGCACGCTGAGTACTGAGCACCCAGCAACCTGAGCACTGAGCACCCTGAGTACTGAGCACCCAGCACCCTGAGTACTGAGCACCCAGCACCCTGAGCACTGAGCACCCAGCAACCTGAGTACTGAGCACCCAGCACCCTGAGTACTGAGCACCCAGCACACTGAGTACTGAGCACCCAGCACCCTGAGTACTGAGCACCCAGAACCCTGAGTACTGAGCACCGAGCACCCCGAGTACTGAGCACCCAGCACCCTGAGCACTGAGCACCCAGCACCCTGAGCACTGAGCACCCAGCACCCCAAGCACTGAGCACCCAGCACCCTGAGTACTGAGTACTGAACACCCTTAGTACTGAGCACCCAGCACCCTGAGCACCCAGCAGCCTGAGTACTGAGCACCGAGCACCCCGAGCACTGAGCACCCAGCACCCCGAGCACTGAGCACCCAGCAGTGAGCACCCAGCACCCTGAGTACTGAGCACCCAGCACCCTGAGTACTGAGCACCGAGCACCCCGAGCATTGAGCACCTGGCACCCCGAGCACTGAGCACCCAGCACCCTGAGTACTGAGCACCCAGCACCCTGAGTACTGAGCACTGAGCAGTGAGCACACTGAGCACTGAGCACCCAGCATCCTGAGCACTGAGTACTGAGCACCCAGCACCCTGAGCACTGAGCACCCAGCACCCTGAGCACTGAGCACCCAGCACCCTGAGTACTGAGCACCCAGCACCCCGAGCACTGAGCACCCAGCACCCTGAGCACTGAGCTCCCAGCACCCCAAGCACTGAGCACCCAGCACCCTGAGTACTGAGTACTGAGCACCCTGAGTACTGAGCACCAAGCACCCTGAGTACTGAGCACCCAGCACTCCAAGCACTGAGCACCAAGCACCCTGAGCACTGAGCACCCAGCACCCTGAGTACTGAGCACCCAGCACCCTGAGTAATGAGCACCCAGCACCCTGAGTACTGAGCACTGAGCACCCTGAGCACTGAGCACCCAGCACCCTGAGCACTGAGCACCCTGAGGACTGAGCACCGAGCACCCTGAGTACTGAGCACCCAGCATCCTGAGTAGTGAGCACCGATCACCCTGAGCACTGAGCACCCAGCAACCCAAGCACTGAGCACCCAGCACCCTGAGTACTGAGCACCCTGAGTACTGAGCACCCAGCACCCCGAGCACTGAGCACGCAGCACCCTGAGTACTGAGCACCCAGAGTACTGAGCACCCAGCACCCTGAGTACTGAGCACCCTGAGTACTGAGCACCCAGCACCCTGAGCACTGAGCACCCAGCACCCTGAGAACTGAGCACCCAGCACCCTGAGCACTGAGCACCCAGCACCCTGAGTACTGAGCACCCAGCACCCTGAGTACTTTGCACCCAGCACCCTGAGCACTGAGCACCCAGCACCCTGAGTACTGAGCACCGAGCACCCTGAGTACTGAGCACCCAGCACCCTGAGTACTGAGCACCCAGCACCCTGAGTACTGAGCACCGAGCACCCCGAGTACTGAGCACCCAGCACCCTGAGCACTGAGCACCCAGCACCCTGAGTACTGAGCACCCAGCACCCTGAGTACTGAGCACCCAGCACCCCGAGCACTGAGCACCCTGAGTACTGAGCACCCAGCACCCTGAGTACTGAGCACTAAGCACCCAGAGCGCTGAGCTCCCAGCACCCCAAGCACGGAGCACCCAGGACCCCGAGCACTGAGTACTGAGCACCCAGCACCCTGATTACTGAGCACCGAGCTCCCCGAGCACTGAGCACCCTGAGTACTGAGCACCCAGCACCCCGATCACAGAGCACCCAGCACCCTCAGCACTGAGCACCCAGCACCCCGAGCACTGAGCACCCAGCACCCTGAGTACTGAGCACCCTGAAGACTGAGCACCGATCACCCTGAGCACTGAGCACCCAGCACCCTGAGTACTGAGCACCCAGCACCCTGAGTACTGAGCACCGAGCACCCCGAGCACTAAGCACCCAGCACCCTGAGCACTGAGCACCCAGCACCCTGAGTACTGAGCACCCTGAGTACTGAGCACCTAGCACCCCGAGCACTGAGCACCCAGCACCCTGAGCACTGAGCACCCTGCACCCTGAGTACTGAGCATCAAGCACCCTGAGCACTGAGCACACAGCACCCCGATCACAGAGCACCCAGCACCCTCAGCACTGAGCACCCAGCACCCCGAGCAATGAGCACCCAGCACCCTGAGTACTGAGCACCCAGCACCCCGAGCACTGAGCACCCAGCACCCTGAGTACTGAGCACCGAGCACCCTGAGTACTGAGCACCCAGCACCCCGAGGACTGAGCACCCAGCACCCCGAGTACTGAGCACCCAGCACTGAGCACCCAGCACCCTGAGTACTGAGCACCCAGCACCCTGAGTACTGAGCACCGAGCACCACGAGCATTGAGAACCGGGCACCCCGAGCACTGAGCACCCAGCACCCTGAGTAATGAGCACCCAGCACCCCGAGTACTGAGCACCCAGCACCTTGAGTACTGAGCACCCAGCACCCTGAGTACTGAGCACCCAGCACCCTGAGCACTGAGCACAAAGCACGCTGAGTACTGAGCACTGAGCACCCTGAGTACTGAGCACCAAGGACCATGAGCACTGAGCACCCAGCACGCTGAGTACTGAGCGCTGAGCACCCTGAGTACTGAGCACCGAGCACCCTGAGTACTGAGGACCCAGCACACCGAGCACTGAGCACCCAGCACCCTGAGCACTGAGCACCCAGCACCCCGAGTACTGAGCACCCAGCACCCTGAGTACTGAGCACCGAGCACCCCGAGCACTGAGCACCCAGCACCCCGAGAATGAGCACGCAGCACCCTGAGTACTGAGAACCGAGCACCCTGAGTACTGAGCACCCAGCACCCCGAGTACTGAGCAAACAGCACCCCGAGCACTGAGCACTCAGCACCCCGAGAATGAGCACCCAGCACCCTGAGTACTGAGCACCTAGCACCCTGAGTACTGAGCACCCAGCACCCCAAGCACTGAGCACCCTGAGTACTTTGCACCCAGCACCCTGAGTACTGAGCACTAAGCACCCAGAGCGCTGAGCACCCAGCACCCCAAGCACGGAGCACCCAGGACCCCGAGCACTGAGTACTGAGCACCCAGCACCCTGAGGACTGAGCACCGAGCTCCCCGAGCACTGAGCACCCTGAGAACTTAGCACCCAGCACCCCGAGCACTGAGCACCCAGCACCCCGAGTACTGAGCACCCAGCACCCCGAGTACTGAGCACCCAGCACGCTGAGTACTGAGCGCTGAGCACCCTGAGTACTGAGCACCGAGCACCCTGAGTACTGAGCACCCAGCACCCTGAGCACTGAGCAGCCTGCACCCTGAGCACTGAGCACCCAGCACACCGAGCACTGAGCACCCAGCACCCTGAGTACTGAGCACCCAGCACCCTGAGTACTGAGCACTCAGCACACTGAGTACTGAGCACCGAGCACCCCGAACACTGAGCACCCAGCACCCTGAGCACTGAGCACCCTGAGGACTGAGCACCCAGCACGCTGAGTACTGAGCACCCAGCATCCTGAGTACTGAGCACCGATCACCCTGAGCACTGAGCACCCAGCAATCCGAGCACTGAGCACCCAGCACCCTGAGTACTTAGCACCCTGAGTACTGACCACCCAGCACCCCGAGCACTGAGCACCCAGGACCCTGAGTACTGAGCACCCTGAGTACTGAGCACCCAGTACCCTGAGTACTGAGCACCCTGAGTACTGAGCACCCAGCACCCTGAGCACTGAGCACCCAGCACCCTGAGTACTGAGCACCCAGTACCCTGAGCACTGAGCACCCAGCACCCTGAGTACTGAGCACCCAGCACCCTGAGAACTTAGCACCCAGCACCCTGAGCACTGAGCACCCAGCAGCCTGAGTACTGAGCACCGAGCACCCTGAGTACTGAGCACCCAGCACCCTGAGTACTGAGCACCCAGCACCCTGAGTACTGAGCACCGAGCACCCCGAGTACTGAGCACCCAGCACCCTGAGCACTGAGCACCCAGCACCCTGAGTACTGAGCACCCAGCACCCTGAGTACTGAGCAAGCAGCACCCCGAGCACTGAGCACCCTGAGTACTGAGCACTAAGCACCCAGAGCGCTGAGCACCCAGCACCCCAAGCACGGAGCACCCAGGACCCCGAGCACTGAGTACTGAGCACCCAGCACCCTGAGTACTGAGCACCGAGCTCCCCGAGCACTGAGCACCCTGAGTAATGAGCACCCAGCACCCCGATCACAGAGCACCCAGCACACTCAGCACTGAGGACCCAGCACCCCGAGCACTGAGCACCGAGCACCCTGAGTACTGAGCACCCTGAGGACTGAGCACCGATCACCCTGAACACTGAGCACCCAGCACCCTGAGTACTGAGCACCCAGCACCCTGAGTACTGAGCACCGAGCACTCCGAGCACTGAGCACCCAGCACCCTGAGCACTGAGCACCCAGCACCCTGAGTACTGAGCACCAAGCACCCTGAGTACTGAGCACCCAGCACCCTGAGTACTGAGCATCCAGCACCAAGAGTACTTAGCACCGAGCATCCTGAGCACTGAGCACCGAGCACCCCGAGCACTGAGCACCCAGCAGCCTGAGTACTGAGCACCCAGCACCAAGAGTACTGAGCATCGAGCACCCCGAGCACTGAGCACCCAGCACCCTGAGTAATGAGCACCCAGCACCCCGAGTACTGAGCACCCAGCACCGTGAGTACTGAGCACCCAGCACCCTGAGTACTGAGCTCCCAGCACCCTGAGCACTGAGCACAAAGCACGCTGAGTACTGAGCACTGAGCACCCTGAGTACTGAGCACCAAGGACCCTGAGCACTGAGCACCCAGCACCCCGAGCACTGAGCACCCAGCACCCTGAGCACTGAGCACCCAGCACCCCGAGTACTGAGCACCCAGCACCCTGAGTACTGAGCACCGAGCACCCCGAGCACTGAGCACCCAGCACCCCGAGCACTGAGCACCCAGCACCCCGAGAATGAGCACCCAGCACCCTGAGTACTGAGAACCGAGCACCCTGAGTACTGAGCACCCAGCACCCTGAGCACTGAGCACCCAGCACCCCGAGTACTGAGCAAACAGCACCCCGAGCACTGAGCACCCAGCACCCCGAGAATGAGCACCCAGCACCCTGAGTACTGAGCACCCAGCACCCTGAGTACGGAGCACCCAGCACCCCGAGCACTGAGCACCCTGAGTACTTTGCACCCAGCACCCTGAGTACTGAGCACCCAGCACCCTGAGTACTGAGCACCCAGCACCCTGAGTACTGAGCACCGAGCACCCCGAGTACTGAGCACACAGCACCCTGAGCACTGAGCACCCAGCACCCCGAGCACTGAGCACGCAGCACCCTGAGTACTGAGCACCCAGCACCCCGAGCACTGAGCACCCAGCACCCTGAGCACTGAGCACCCAGCACCCTGAGCACTGAGCACCCAGCACCCTGAGTACTGAGCACCCAACGTACTGAGCATCGAGCACCCCGAGCACTGAGCACCCAGCACCCTGAGTACTGAGCACCCAGCACCCCGAGCACTGAGCACCCAGCACCCTGAGTACTGAGCACCGAGCACCCTGAGTACTGAGCACCCAGCACCCCGAGCACTGAGCATCCAGCACCCCGAGCACTGAGCACCCAGCACTGAGCACCCAGCACCCTGAGTACTGAGCACCCAGCACCCTGAGTACTGAGCACCGAGCACCCCGAGCATTGAGCACCGGGCACCCCGAGCACTGAGCACCCAGCACCCTGAGTACTGAGCACCCAGCACCCAGAGTACTGAGCACTGAGCACCCTGAGCACTGAGCACCCAGCACCCTGAGTAATGAGCACCCAGCACCCCGAATACTGAGCACCCAGCTCCGTGAGTACTGAGCAACCAGCACCCCGAGCACTGAGCACCCAGCACCCTGAGTACTGAGCACCCAGTACCCTGAGCACTGAGCACCCAGCACCCTGAGTACTGAGCACCCAGCACCCTGAGAACTTAGCACCCAGCACCCTGAGCACTGAGCACCCAGCAGCCTGAGTACTGAGCACCGAGCACCCTGAGTACTGAGCACCCAGCACCCTGAGTACTGAGCACCCAGCACCCTGAGTACTGAGCACCGAGCACCCCGAGTACTGAGCACCCAGCACCCTGAGCACTGAGCACCCAGCACCCTGAGTACTGAGCACCCAGCACCCTGAGTACTGAGCAAGCAGCACCCCGAGCACTGAGCACCCTGAGTACTGAGCACTAAGCACCCAGAGCGCTGAGCACCCAGCACCCCAAGCACGGAGCACCCAGGACCCCGAGCACTGAGTACTGAGCACCCAGCACCCTGAGTACTGAGCACCGAGCTCCCCGAGCACCCAGCACCCTGAGTAATGAGCACCCAGCACCCCGATCACAGAGCACCCAGCACACTCAGCACTGAGGACCCAGCACCCCGAGCACTGAGCACCGAGCACCCTGAGTACTGAGCACCCTGAGGACTGAGCACCGATCACCCTGAACACTGAGCACCCAGCACCCTGAGTACTGAGCACCCAGCACCCTGAGTACTGAGCACCGAGCACTCCGAGCACTGAGCACCCAGCACACTGAGCACTGAGCACCCAGCACCCTGAGTACTGAGCACCAAGCACCCTGAGTACTGAGCACCCAGCACCCTGAGTACTGAGCATCCAGCACCAAGAGTACTTAGCACCGAGCATCCTGAGCACTGAGCACCGAGCACCCCGAGCACTGAGCACCCAGCAGCCTGAGTACTGAGCACCCAGCACCAAGAGTACTGAGCATCGAGCACCCCGAGCACTGAGCACCCAGCACCCTGAGTAATGAGCACCCAGCACCCCGAGTACTGAGCACCCAGCACCGTGAGTACTGAGCACCCAGCACCCTGAGTACTGAGCTCCCAGCACCCTGAGCACTGAGCACAAAGCACGCTGAGTACTGAGCACTGAGCACCCTGAGTACTGAGCACCAAGGACCCTGAGCACTGAGCACCCAGCACCCCGAGCACTGAGCACCCAGCACCCTGAGCACTGAGCACCCAGCACCCCGAGTACTGAGCACCCAGCACCCTGAGTACTGAGCACCGAGCACCCCGAGCACTGAGCACCCAGCACCCCGAGCACTGAGCACCCAGCACCCCGAGAATGAGCACCCAGCACCCTGAGTACTGAGAACCGAGCACCCTGAGTACTGAGCACCCAGCACCCTGAGCACTGAGCACCCAGCACCCCGAGTACTGAGCAAACAGCACCCCGAGCACTGAGCACCCAGCACCCCGAGAATGAGCACCCAGCACCCTGAGTACTGAGCACCCAGCACCCTGAGTACGGAGCACCCAGCACCCCGAGCACTGAGCACCCTGAGTACTTTGCACCCAGCACCCTGAGTACTGAGCACCCAGCACCCTGAGTACTGAGCACCCAGCACCCTGAGTACTGAGCACCGAGCACCCCGAGTACTGAGCACACAGCACCCTGAGCACTGAGCACCCAGCACCCCGAGCACTGAGCACGCAGCACCCTGAGTACTGAGCACCCAGCACCCCGAGCACTGAGCACCCAGCACCCTGAGCACTGAGCACCCAGCACCCTGAGCACTGAGCACCCAGCACCCTGAGTACTGAGCACCCAACGTACTGAGCATCGAGCACCCCGAGCACTGAGCACCCAGCACCCTGAGTACTGAGCACCCAGCACCCCGAGCACTGAGCACCCAGCACCCTGAGTACTGAGCACCGAGCACCCTGAGTACTGAGCACCCAGCACCCCGAGCACTGAGCATCCAGCACCCCGAGCACTGAGCACCCAGCACTGAGCACCCAGCACCCTGAGTACTGAGCACCCAGCACCCTGAGTACTGAGCACCGAGCACCCCGAGCATTGAGCACCGGGCACCCCGAGCACTGAGCACCCAGCACCCTGAGTACTGAGCACCCAGCACCCAGAGTACTGAGCACTGAGCACCCTGAGCACTGAGCACCCAGCACCCTGAGTAATGAGCACCCAGCACCCCGAATACTGAGCACCCAGCTCCGTGAGTACTGAGCAACCAGCACCCCGAGAACTGAGCACCCAGCACCCTGAGTAATGAGCACCCAGCACCCTGAGTACTGAGCACTGAGCACACTGAGCACTGAGCACCCAGCACCCTGAGTACTGAGCACCCAGCACCCTGAGCACTGAGCACCCAGCACCCCAAGCACTGAGCACCCAGCACCCTGAGTACTGAGTACTGAGCACCCTGAGTACTGAGCACCCAGCACTCTGAGCACTGAGCACCCAGCACCCTGAGTAATGAGCACCGAGCACCCTGAGCACTGAGCACCCAGCACCCTGAGTACTGAGCACCCAGCACCAAGAGTACTGAGCACCGAGCCCCCCGAGCACTGAGCACCGAGCACCCTGAGTAATGAGCACCCAGCACCCCGAGCACTGAGCACCCAGCACCAAGAGTACTGAGCACTGAGCACCCTGAGTACTGAGCACTAAGCACCCTGAGCGCTGAGCAACCAGCACCCCAAGCATGGAGCACCCAGGCCCCCTAGCACTGAGTACTGAGCACCCAGCACCCTGAGTACTGAGCACCGAGCTCCCCGAGCACTGAGCACCCTGAGTACTGAGTACCCAGCAGCCCGATCACAGAGCACCCAGCACACTCAGCACTGAGCACCCAGCACCCCGAGCACTGAGCACCCAGCACCCTGAGTACTGAGCACCCTGAGGACTGTGCACCGATCACCCTGAGCACTGAGCACCCAGCACCCTGAGTACTGAGCACCCAGCACCCTGAGTACTGAGCACCGAGCACTCCGAGCACTGAGCACCCAGCACCCTGAGCACTGAGCACCCAGCACCCTGAGTACTGAGCACCGAGCACCCTGAGTACTGAGCACCCAGCACCCTGAGTACTGAGCACCCAGCAGCAAGAGTACTGAGCACCGAGCATCCTGAGCACTGAGCACCGAGCACCCCGAGCACTGAGCACCCAGCACCCTGAGTAATGAGCACCCAGCACCCTGAGTACTGAGCACCCAGCACCGTGAGTACTGAGCACCCAGCATCCTGAGTACTGAGCACCGAGCACCCCGAGCACTGAGCACCCAGCACCCCGAGAATGAGCACGCAGCACCCTGAGTATTGAGAACCGAGCACCCTGAGTACTGAGCACCCAGCACCCCGAGTACTGAGCAATCAGCACCCTGAGCACTGAGCACTCAGCACCCCGAGAATGAGCACCCAGCACCCTGAGTACTGAGCACCTAGCACCCTGAGTACTGAGCACCCAGCACCCCGAGCACTGAGCACCCTGAGAACTTTTCACCCAGCACCCTGAGTACTGAGCACTAAGCACCCAGAGCGCTGAGCACCCAGCACCCCAAGCACGGAGCACCCAGGACCCCGAGCACTGAGTACTGAGCACCCAGCACCCTGAGTACTGAGCACCGAGCTCCCCGAGCACTGAGCACCCTGAGTACTTAGCACCAAGCACACCGAGCACTGAGCACCCAGCACTCCGAGTACTGAGCACCCAGCACCCCGAGCACTGAGCACCCAGCACCCTGAGCACTGAGCACCCAGCACCCCAAGCACTGAGCACCCAGCACCCTGAGTACTGAGTACTGAGCACCCTGAGTACTGAGCACCCAGCACCCTGAGCACTGAGCACCCAGCACCCTGAGTACTGAGCACTGAGCACCCTGAGTACTGAGCACCCAGCACCCTGAGTATTGAGCACCCAGCAGCAAGAGTACTGAGCACCGAGCATCCTGAGCACTGAGCACCCAGCACCCCGAGTACTGAGCAAACAGCACCCCGAGCACTGAGCACCCAGCACCCCGAGAATGAGCACCCAGCACCCTGAGTACTGAGCACCCAGCACCCTGAGTACGGAGCACCCAGCACCCCGAGCACTGAGCACCCTGAGTACTTTGCACCCAGCACCCTGAGTACTGAGCACCCAGCACCCTGAGTACTGAGCACCCAGCACCCTGAGTACTGAGCACCGAGCACCCCGAGTACTGAGCACACAGCACCCTGAGCACTGAGCAACCAGCACCCCGAGCACTGAGCACGCAGCACCCTGAGTACTGAGCACCCAGCACCCCGAGCACTGAGCACCCAGCACCCTGAGCACTGAGCACCCAGCACCCTGAGCACTGAGCACCCAGCACCCTGAGTACTGAGCACCCAACGTACTGAGCATCGAGCACCCCGAGCACTGAGCACCCAGCACCCTGAGTACTGAGCACCCAGCACCCCGAGCACTGAGCACCCAGCACCCTGAGTACTGAGCACCGAGCACCCTGAGTACTGAGCACCCAGCACCCCGAGCACTGAGCATCCAGCACCCCGAGCACTGAGCACCCAGCACTGAGCACCCAGCACCCTGAGTACTGAGCACCCAGCACCCTGAGTACTGAGCACCGAGCACCCCGAGCATTGAGCACCGGGCACCCCGAGCACTGAGCACCCAGCACCCTGAGTACTGAGCACCCAGCACCCAGAGTAATGAGCACTGAGCACCCTGAGCACTGAGCACCCAGCACCCTGAGTAATGAGCACCCAGCACCCCGAATACTGAGCACCCAGCTCCGTGAGTACTGAGCAACCAGCACCCCGAGCACTGAGCACCCAGCACCCTGAGTAATGAGCACCCAGCACCCTGAGCACTGAGCACCCAGCACCCCAAGCACTGAGCACCCAGCACCCTGAGTACTGAGTACTGAGCACCCTGAGTACTGAGCACCCAGCACTCTGAGCACTGAGCACCTAGCACCCTGAGTAATGAGCACCGAGCACCCTGAGCACTGAGCACCCAGCACCCTGAGTAATGAGCACCCAGCACCCCGAGCACTGAGCACCCAGCACCAAGAGTACTGAGCACTGAGCACCCTGAGTACTGAGTACTAAGCACTATGAGCGCTGAGCACCCAGCACCCCAAGCATGGAGCACCCAGGACCCCGAGCACTGAGTACTGAGCACCCAGCACCCTGAGTACTGAGCACCGAGCTCCCCGAGCACTGAGCACCCTGAGTACTGAGTACCCAGCAGCCCGATCACAGAGCACCCAGCACACTCAGCACTGAGCACCCAGCACCCCGAGCACTGAGCACCCAGCACCCTGAGTACTGAGCACCCTGAGGACTGTGCACCGATCACCCTGAGCACTGAGCACCCAGCACCCTGAGTACTGAGCACCCAGCACCCTGAGTACTGAGCACCGAGCACTCCGAGCACTGAGCACCCAGCACCCTGAGCACTGAGCACCCAGCAACCTTAGTACTGAGCACCCAGCACCCTGAGCACTGAGGACCCAGCACCCTGAGTACTGAGCACCCAGCACCCTGAGTACTGAGCACCCAGCACCCTGAGTACTGAGCACCCAGCACCCTGAGTACTGAGCACCCAGCACCCTGAGTACTGAGCACCCAGCACCCCGAGCACTGAGCACCCAGCACCCTTAGCACTGAGCACCCAGCACCAAGAGTACTGAGCACCGAGCACCCTGAGCACTGAGCACCCAGCACCCTGAGTAACGAGAACCCAGCTCCCCGAGTACTGAGCACCCAGCACCGTGAGTACTGAGCACCCAGCACCCTGAGTACTGAGCACCCAGCACCCTGAGCACTGAGCACAAAGCACGCTGAGAACTGAGCACTGAGCACCCTGAGTACTGAGCACCAAGGACCCTGAGCACTGAGCACCCAGCACGCTGAGTACTGAGCGCTGAGCACCCTGAGTACTGAGCACCGAGCACCCTGAGTACTGAGCACCCCGCACCCTGAGCACTGAGCAGCCAGCACCCTGAGCACTGAGCACCCAGCACCCCGAGCACTGAGCACCCAGCACCGTGAGTACTGAGCACCCAGCACCCTGAGTACTGAGCACCCAGCACCCTGAGTACTGAGCACCGAGCACCGAGCACTGAGCACCCAGCACCCTGAGCACTGAGCACCCTGAGGACTGAGCACCCAGCACCCTGAGTACTGAGCACCCAGCATCCTGTGTACTGAGCACCGATCACCCTGAGCACTGAGCACCCAGCAACCCGAGCACTGAGCACCCAGCACCCTGAGTACTGAGCACCCTGAGTACTGAGCACCCAGCAACCAGAGCACTGAGCACCCAGCACCCTGAGTACTGAGCACCCTGAGTACTGAGCACCCATCACCCTGAGCACTGAGCACCCAGCACCCTGAGTACTGAGCACCCAGCACCCTGAGCACTGAGCACCCAGCACCCTGAGTACTGAGCACCCAGCACCCTGAGTACTGAACACCCAGCACCCTGTGTACTGATCACCGAGCAACCCGAGTACTGAGCACCCAGCACCCTGAGCACTGAGCACCCAGCACCCTGAGTACTGAGCACCCAGAACCCTGAGTACTGAGCACCCAGCACCCCGAGCACTGAGCACCCTGAGTACTGAGCACTAAGCACCCTGAGCGCTGAGCACCCAGCACCCCAAGCACGGAGCATCCAGGACCCCGAGCACTGAGTACTGAGCACCCAGCACCCCGAGCACTGAGCACCCAGCACCCTGAGTACTGAGCACACTGAGGACTGAGCACCGATCACCCTGAGCACTGAGCACCCAGCACCCTGAGTACTGATCACCCAGCACCCTGAGTACTGAGCACCGAGCACTCCGAGCACTGAGCACCCAGAACCCTGAGCACTGAGCACCCAGTACCCTGAGTACTGAGCACCCAGCACCCGGAGCACTGAGCACCCAGCACCCTGAGTACTGAGCACCCAGCACCCTGAGTACTGAGCACCCAGCACCCTGAGTACTGAGCACCCAGCACCCTGAGTACTGAGCACCCAGCACCCTGAGTACTGAGCACCGAGCACCCCGAGTACTGAGCACCCAGCACCCCGAGCACTGAGCACCCAGCACCACGAGCACTGAGCACCCTGAGTACGTTGCACCCAGCACATTGAGTACTGAGCACTAAGCACCCAGAGCGCTGAGCACCCAGCACCCCAAGCACGGAGCACCCAGGACCCCGAGGACTGAGTACTGAGCACCCAGCACCCTGAGTACTGAGCACCGAGCTCCCCGAGCACTGAGCACCCTGAGTACTTAGCACCCAGCACCCCGAGCACTGAGCACCCAGCACCCCGAGTACTGAGCACCCAGCACCCCGAGCACTGAGCACCCAGCACCCTGAGCACTGAGCACCCAGCACCCCAAGCACTGAGCACCCAGCACCCTGAGTACTGAGTACTGAGCACCCTGAGTACTGAGCACCCAGCACCCTGAGCACTGAGCACCCAGCACCCTGAGTACTGAGCACTGAGCACCCTGAGTACTGAGCACCCAGCACCCTGAGTATTGAGCACCCAGCACCCTGAGCACTGAGCACCCAGCACCCTGAGTACTGAGCTCCGAGCACCCCGAGCACTGAGCACCCAGCACCCTGAGTACTGAGCACCCAGCACCCTGAGCACTGAGCACAAAGCACGCTGAGAACTGAGCACTGAGCACCCTGAGTACTGAGGACCAAGGACCCTGAGCACTGAGCACCCAGCACGCTGAGTACTGAGCGCTGAGCACCCTGAGTACTGAGCACCGAGCACCCTGAGTACTGAGCACCCCGCACCCTGAGCACTGAGCAGCCAGCACCCTGAGCACTGAGCACCCAGCACCCCGAGCACTGAGCACCCAGCACCCTGAGTACTGAGCACCCAGCACCCTGAGTACTGAGCACCCAGCACCCTGAGTACTGAGCACCGAGCACCGAGCACTGAGCACCCAGCACCCTGAGCACTGAGCACCCTGAGGACTGAGCACCCAGCACCCTGAGTACTGAGCACCCAGCATCCTGAGTACTGAGCACCGATCACCCTGAGCACTGAGCACCCAGCAACCCGAGCACTGAGCACCCAGCACCCTGAGTACTGAGCACCCTGAGTACTGAGCAGCAACCAGAGCACTGAGCACCCAGCACCCTGAGTACTGAGCACCCTGAGTACTGAGCACCCATTACCCTGAGCACTGAGCACCCAGCACCCTGAGTACTGAGCACCCAGCACCCTGAGCACTGAGCACCCAGCACCCTGAGTACTGAGCACCCAGCACCCTGAGTACTGAACACCCAGCACCCTGTGTACTGAGCACTGAGCAACCCGAGTACTGAGCACCCAGCACCCTGAGCACTGAGCACCCAGCACCCTGAGTACTGAGCACCCAGAACCCT